>NC_045428.1:112445640-112665640 GCF_902635505.1 Sarcophilus harrisii
AATGAAAAATTTTGAGTGAGTGAGTGAGTGAGTGTGTGTGTGTGTGTGTGTGTGTTTGTGTGATATCAGGAGGATTTAAAAAAAACAAAGAGAATTTCAGGTCAACAACCTAAGTTATCTTAGTAAAATAGGATGTGGAATCCTTTAAATAGATGGAAGGTCAGAAAGAAGAGGTCCTTTGGCAGGCTGGGGCAGAAAACAGAAGGTTTGGAACATCTAATGCAGTTAAATGGAAAAGAGAATCAGTTAGGAGACTTAAAGAAATTGCCTTAGTACAGGAAAAATCCTGTTGACATTTTAAAACATGAAAGTGGACCTAGTTTATACAATAGCATGACTTTCTCTAGAACTATTCCTTAGCATAAAAGTAGAAATTGAGACAAATGATGGAGCATCACTGGTGAGATAGCACTGATATTTGGAGAGGCATGAGGAGCAATAGGATGAGGAAGCAAAATATTTGGGAATAGACTCTTGGAACAGACTTAATCTGGTTTATGTAGAAAATTGAGATTGGTAAAAAGGGAACAGCCAGAACAGAGATGATAAATTTAGAAAGTAATGAAGTATGGGATGTTAATGCCATTGGGAGTAGCAAAGTCTTAGAAGGAATGGAAAGATAAAAAATACAGATAGATTAAAAAATTCAGAGTTCTTGAACATAATAGAAAGATCAAGGGTATGCAAAATATTACAAAGAAAATTGGAAGTAATTTTAGAGGAAAGATACCAGTAGTACAAGGATGTTGATGACAACACAATGCTTTAAAGAATAATAGTAGAAAATATGATCTAATTTTAATAGTAGAAATTTTAATTAGGCTAGTAGTTAGTATAGCTATTTTCACATACTACAAAAGTCAGTGCTGGCTTGTCTGAAATAAGTTAAAAAATTGTTCTCTTCAACCTCTATAAGGGGATCCCAATATCAAATAGAATGGGCAATGATTGCAGGAAAATATGAATCAACTTCCTATTTCATCTAAATATTTATGGGTTATGAAGAGTTTCAGTTGACCTTGAAATGGTCCCACACATTTGAAATAGCTTAATGAGTGGCATAGTAACTTTGCTTTCAATATGATCATCACTGCTTAAAAAAACAATATAAGTGTCTGTAGCAAAGAACATATCAAGTGTAGCATTGTGTAGCAAGAACAAAATACTGAATTTTTTGTACTGTAAGAATTGTAGTTAAGGACTGCAAACCAAACAAACTAATAAAAACTTGGAAAATAGGAAGAGAAGTTAATTACTAAATTAGCAATGTTGACATGGTATTTTAAATAAATCCAACTATAGCTACCATGTTAAGAGCCTCATAGGCTCAATTTAAATTTTTTTCATGTTTTATCTGCTACATAATACTTTGAAAATCTAGGTGTATAAACACAAAATTTGACATAAACTATTATGATCCCAACTAAAGGCTATTCATATGTGAGTCAAAATATATATCATAATTAGACCAAATCCAAAGGACAGTTGTGGGGGAGGGGAGAGTGAGAAGTGTCTCTCTTCTTTCACATATGGGGTATCAGATTAAGTGCTCCATTGCTTTCAAAGGTGCTATTCTCCCTTGTTAGAAATGCTGAGTAAAAATTCAGTGGAGCATAGACTAATGAATCTAGGACCAAGTGAATCTAGGCATATGCTCCATTAATCTGAGAGAATTACTCATGTCATTTATTTAAATAACATCTCAGAACATTTAAAAATGTAAAGCCTAAATGACTACTGATCCCATAGTCCAATGACTACTGATATTTTTCTCAGTTAAAGTCCCAAACTAATCATTGTAACTTCTCAGTGAATTTTTCCATAGGGACTGACTTCCCAGGATTTGAGATTATGAAAGGTAGGGTTGGATCATTTCCCATCAATCTGCAGTTAATTCTGACATAATGAAAAAATGACTGAGTAACTTATTATGTGATGATATCTGTGAGAGACAAAGTAACACACACACACACACACAGAGAGGGAGAGAGGGAGAGAGGGAGGGAGAGAGAGAGAGAGAGAGAGAGAGAGAGAGAGAGAGACAGGGACAAAGACAGAGACAGAAATAGAGAGATAGAGACAGAGAGACAGAGAGGGGGAATCAAGCTGGACCCATCAGAAACCTTTAAGGCAGAATGTTATCTATACTCGTCTTAAATATGTTTACTTATAGAAATGAAGGTACTTTCTTTAAAAGTAATGTCCCTAATAAGTGAAAACTCCCCCCCCCCATTGTTCTGGGTGGTTAATATTCCTCTGATATTTAGCACTCTAAATAGTTTAAGCTTATAGTATATTCAAGAAGCAGGCTAGAACCAGCTCTTACCAGGTCTAAAAAGCCAGATGTTGAATTTTTCAATGTGAGCATTTACACCTTAGAAATTGTCAAAGTGTTTATTGGTGGATTTTTAAAATTATTTTGTTGACTGTCCATAGTTAGGCAACCGATAGAGAAAATGCCAATAATTGTTAATGCTGTAAAGTTACTCATACATATAACCTGTAAATAAAAGGCTATTAAATAAATAAATAAAAAAAAGAAAATGCCAATAATGCAGATTAAAAGTGTGTGATGTTTTCAGAGTGCTGTTCACTTAACATTTACCAGCATTGTTTTAGTTGTATTCAGTCATATTAGTCCTATACTACTTTGAGTGACACTATTTGGGATTTTCTCTGCCAATATAGAGTAGTTTGTCATTTCCTTCTTCAGCTCATTTTACAGATGAGGAAACAGAGCTCTAATGCTAAATGACTGGTCCAAAATCACACAGATGTGTGTGAGACCATATTTGAACTCAGGTCTTCTGATTCCAAGACCAAGTATTCCATCCACTTCACCACCTAAATGCCCATTTACCTACATAACCCTGAGTATACAAGCATATATCTGTCTATTTCTATCTCCATATATATATGAAAGTGGATGTGTGTATGAACATTTTTAAAGGATAGTTCCCATTTTATTTTAAACTAGAGTGTGATTTAATTTTTTTGGATGAAAGTAAGTTGAAAGAATGAAAAAGAAAGCAGGATAAAAATGAAAAATACACAAATACCTGTATATATATATATATATATATATATATGCTATTTATACACGTCATTATTATTGTTTGTCCTTTTAAATTATTTTTTATTATAGCTTTTTATTTACGAGATATATGCATGGGTAATTTTTCAGCATTGATAATTGCAAAACCTTTTGTTCCAACTTTTCCCCTCCTTCCCCCCACCTACTCCCCCAAATGGCAGGTTAACCAATACATGTTAAATATGTTAAAGTATAAATTAAATACAATATATGTATACATGTCCAAACAGTTATTTTGCTGTACAAAAAGAATTAGACTTTGAAATAGTGTACAATTAGCCTGTGAAGGAAATAAAAAATGCAAGCAGACAAAAATAGAGGGATTGGGAATTCTATGTAGTGGTTCATAGTCATCTCCCAGAGCTCTTTCACTGGGTGTAGCTGGTTCAGTTCATTACTGCTCCATTAGAACTGATTTGGTTCATCTCATTGCTAAAGATGGCCACGTCCATCAGAATTGATCATCATATAGTGTTGTTGTTGAAGTATATAATGATCTCCTGGTCCTGCTCATTTCAATCAACATCAGTTCAGGTAAGTCTCTCCAGTCTTTGCCCATTTTTAAAAACAAGAAATGCCATCATGGATTTATGACTTGTATACGAATTGGATAAAAGTATATAAGTGAAGCAGAATTGCAAAAAATCATCAGACTCACTCTCTCTTCCAGAGCTATCCAGTAGCAAAATTCAAGATGACTGGCACAATTCCCCTTATATTATATAGTGCAGCCCACATTCTCCTCATCCAACATTTTAGAGAACAATCCACTTCATACAGCCATACCTTTGAATTGTATATCCCATAGGCCTTTAATGCATTTCTTCCTCATCTCTACTTAGATTTCCTTGTTTGTTTGAAGTCTCAGCCAAAGGTCCATCTTATATATAAGACCTTTTCTCATCCTCCATTTTCTTGTACATCCCTCTCCTTCTACCAAATTCCTACATATATATACATATCTATAGACACTCATATATATTTGTGTATATATGTTTATAATATGTGCGTGTGTGTATATATGTATGCATTATGTATGACAGCTAGGTAGTGTGATCGAATGGTCAGTTCTAATTTGGCCTCAGACACTTGATAGTTGTGTGATCATAGTCAAATCTTTTAACTTTAAAAAAGTTTGTCTCACTTCCTTCATCTATAAAATAAGTTGGAGAAGGAAATGGCAAATTACTCCAATACCTTTGGATGCAGACCCCAAATGGGGTCATGAAGAGTCAGATAAAACTAAAGCTACAACAAACATACATACATACATTATTGAACATAATTATTTTGAATACATTTGTTTTTCCTGTTAGAATATGAATTCCTCAAGATTAGGAAGGAGATTATACTGTTGTCTTTTCATTTCTTGAATCCAACACAATGACTAGCCCATAACAGACACTTAATAAGTATTTACTGACTTATTAATTATAATTTTCCTATGCTTGTGACTTGTGAAACCCTCTTTATATCAACTAGCAAAATATAAAGTGAACATTTCCACTTTATTAGTTTCTGGCTATTTTAAAGAACTACATCTCATTGATTTCATATACAACACATATTTTTAAAAGAAAAAAGTATTATAGCATCATTATGCTAAATTTTTTACAATAGCTATCATCTTATGAAGCAATTATTCAACTTTTGAGGGTATCTCTTATAATTCAATCATGAAACAGCAGCTCTTTCCTATGTTCTTATAATTCAACTCTTGTCATTTCTTAGTATATCGATAGATTCAAAAAAAAAAAAACTTTGGGGGTCATAGGAGCTACCCTTCTTCTGTATTTTATTTAACAGGTTCTTGTTCTGTCTAATGGACTAAGAGAATTATCATTATTGTTAGGGGTACGGGAAAATAAGCTGAATGATACACACTGTTAGTTTGATACCCTCTCTGATGACAGTGCATGGTTCAACAGCTTGGTTAAACAGTACTTCGGCAGCAGCAATGGGTGATCAATCTCTTTCCCTATAGTGCTGCTCCCCAAAGTGTTATTATTGAGGAATAAAATGAGGGACAGCCATCAGAGGGAATCATTGGATTTGTTTCTAAAAATAAGAAAAAAGAAATAGAGTTGGAAATATATTTTATATTGCTCTCATAACTTAAAAGAAAAAAAGAATCTTAATATGCTTTCTAAGTAATGGTAATTAAAATTTCTGAATTTATTTGACCAAATTCAATGGTAAATATAATTTATTCACCTACAATGTAAGAATATTTCTGCTTGAAATTCTCATCTTTGTTTTCAACAATTAGCTGAAATAAGAACATTTAAATGTTACTATCCAGGACAAATACTTCAATATTTATACTAGGTTTACATGATAGTATATTTATATGAATAGCATGTTGGAAGGAACTTTAAAGACCACAAAAAATAATCTACCTCCTGAATTTTGTAAATAAGAAAACAAAATTCTCAGAAATTTTAGGTGACTTGTCCAGGGATATATAGCTAGGAAGTGTCTGAGGCAGGATATAAACAAAAGTCTTCCTAACTATAGTAGACTATTGCATTCTGTCCACTATATCATGCTGTTATTCTGTTCTTGTACATTGAGCAATAGAGAATTAATGATGAAATTGGAGGAAAAATTCAGATTATTCATTTATATTTAAGATGATTCATTGAGTATATCATTAACAATATTAAATTGATGATAAACATAGTAAGAAACAATAGAGGTAGTGTTTATTTTCCTTAAGACAACTGGATATTAATGCAAGAGATTGTAATATTTGATAGGACAGATAATTATTAGAGCCACATGAAATTGAAAAAAGAGAATTTTTCAATTTTTGTAAATTGTTCAACTTTTTAAGAAATAATTTTTAAGTACTACAAAGTCAGAATAAATGGTTGGTACCTTGAAAGTATATTTTATGAACACAGGAAACTCACTTAAATTAAATGTTTCTTTGCTTCAGGTTCATGAGAAATAAATTGTACAAGATTATGTAAATCATACAATAGGCATTTAGATGTGTCTTGATATGTTGTGTCAAATTTTAAACATAAAGCTGGTTAAGGTCTCCTGTGAATATAGACATCATTACTTTTGAGAGGCTAATTGGTCCTTCTGAATTTCAATACTTTTCATTTGAGGGAATGGATCCTCTGAATGTATGCAGTAAACCCTTCTGAATTACGATCACACTAACAACCTTTTGTGAATTTTATCACAACCTCACAAAAACAGTCAAATGTCATTGACTGATCTCAAACCATTTTGCAACTAGCCAGATGGGGATTTTAACACTGATTTACTTTAAATTGAATGACATTGCCATTTTTTCATATGTGGTAGCTACCAATCCCATTTAAAATTATATAAATATAAGCATGTTAATTTTCACAAAGACATGGATACAAGCTTTTTGGAGCCAAATAGAAAGGTGCTTAAAGAATTAAATATTTATATTAAGCATGTGACTTCATTGCAAAGTTTCCCCTATCTCAAAATAAAGTTTCATAATTTTTCAATTCAACTCAGTTCACTTTAGTTCCATTCTAGATTTCTTAAATATTGGCATCAAATCCATAGACTGACTGAAAATACATGTCTCTTTCTGTATTTTAAGACACCATTTCTCTTGCAGGAGGCAAGTGACATATTTCCTCTTTGTCTTCTGGACTAAGAATTTATTTAATTAGTCTAGATTCTAAAGTCTTTCTTCCCCCCTCTATAATATTTTTGAGTTGTTTTCCTAGTTCTGTTTACCTTATTCAACATAAGTTAATAGATATCATTCCAATTTAATCTAAAGCCATTCTTTTTATCATTGTTATTACACAATGATATTCCAATAAATCCACAAATCATTATTTGTTTATCCATTCTCCAAGAGAAGAGTGCCCACTTAGTTTCCAAGTCTTGGCTACATCAAAACATTATATATATAATTTTGCTCTTTGGTGGGGGGTGGGGGGGAGGGAGGGAGAAGAAAAGAATAAAGTAAAAATTACATAATAGAAAACCATCAAACAGATTCCAGTCTTACATATATATATATGTGTGTGTGTGTGTATGTAGATGTGTATGTTTATAGGCATTTCTTTCTATATATACAAGTATATATATTTATATATGTTTATACACACATGTATGTGTATGTGTATACACACACACAGTCTTCATCGGGGGTGAGGGGAAAATAAAGTACAAAGTACATAGCAAAGAACTTTAAAACATTTGGGAGGATTCAAAGTAAAGCAATACATTTTCATTTTAAGAAAACCCATATAATAAATACTAAACATTGTTTTCAAAGCTGTTCATCTTTTTTTTTTCTATTATTTTTGCTTCCTAGTAGGTTTTCTTTTGTTTTCTGCTGTGTGCCTTTGAGTTTATTTCCCCCCCTCCCCCATGAAGGCTACAACTAGGAGTTATACACACATACATATACATTTATATATTATATATTTATATTTCATTTTATTTTTATATTTATATATTAATATACACACATATACACATATTTCCACTTGTCATCTATTCTTCTCCAGGGGGATAAAATCTTCTTTTAAAAATTCAAGTCTTTCAATATTTTTCTAAATCACAAGCTAATCATTTTCTATACCATAGCAATATTCCAATCCAATCACATTCTATCAGAGAGACTGTCTATGAACATATAGGCATGTGTGTGTGTATATATATATATATACACACACACACTCATATATAAATTACAGTTTTGGCCATGTCTTCCACTTCCATCAAAAAACTCAGTTGAAATTTTTTCACTGCAAGTATTAAATATAAATCCTATATTTTGCATTCCATCTCTTCATATCTTGCTTCCCTTCTATCCTTCCAGTCTTTCTTACATTTTACTCCGTTTCCACCTCTACACATTCTATAATTCCTTGACATTAGCTTCCTTGTCTTCATGCAAAACATGCCATCTCTCCAATATAGGAATTTTCACTGACTCTATCCCTACCTAGAATTCTGTCCCTTGTCATTTTTGCCCCTTTGCTTCTCTGACTTCTTCCAATTTTCCTATTAAAGTCCCACCATCTACAAGAAGCTTTTTTTGATCCCTCTAAATCTTGCTTGTTGTCGTTTAGGTATTTCAGTCATGTCTAATCCTTTGTGATCCCATTTGGGGTTTTCTTAGCAATGATACTGGAGTGGTTTGACATTTCTTTGTCTAGCTCATTTTAGAGATGGTGAAATTGAGATAAATAGGGTTAAGTGACTTGCTTAGGGACACATAGCTATTATGCATCTGAGGTAAAATTTGAACTCAGATCTTCCTGACTCCAGATTTGGTTCCCTAAATCTTAATATATTTTTTTTTTCTCTATTGATCACTTCTGATTTATTCCATTTGCATACGGTTGTTTGTATGTTGTCTCCCTATTAAACCATCAGCTCTTTGAGAGTAGAAACTATCTTTACTCTTTCTTTGTATCCCTAAATGTAGTTCTTGAAAAATATGGATATTTAATAAGTGTTTTTTGAATGAATGACTGAAGAAAGGTGAAGAACAATATAAAATTGCTCTCAGAGGGATTTGTTTCAAAACCTTGTTCTACTGTCATAGGATTACAGATTTAGAATCAGGTAGGATATCAGAGATTATCAAGTGCAGTTCCCTCATTTTACAGTCTGAGAAATTGAGACTTTGAAAAGTAAAGTGAGTTAACAATGTCATGCATATATTGCCAGAAGGAAGATTTGATATCAAGTGTTCTTGACATCAAATCTAAAGCTCTAACTACCACACCACATTCTTTTTCAACTAGCTATGCAACATTGACCAAGTCATTTAGTCTGAATCTTAGCTCTTTCATCTATAATATCAGGGATCTGAACAGATAAATTCTAAATTCCCTTTGAGCTTCAATCTATATCTTTTGATATATGCTTGTCAGATACAGTCACTGTGTTATTGTTAGTTAGTTGTTTTATTTTTTCCACTCATCTGTTTTTCCTGATTAAGTGAGAGCATTTTATAGGATGAGTAGATTTTAGAACGTGAATAAGGTGTGAGAAATCAAAAACATTTAAAAAAAAAAAACTTAGAAAAATAAATAAATAAATAAATTGAGAAGAAGGACAGAAAAAGTAAAGATACTGAAATTAGGAGATGCAGTATAATTGTGGTTTCATTTTTAATGGATGATGGCAGAATAATGTGCTGCATTTACTGTGAATTTTAGTGTTTGTAACCAAGAGGAAAGTATCTTCTTAGTAGCCCTTTGGCTCAGCAGAGGGTATTGATATGAAATTAACACCAATCTTCTTTGGACCATTCAGTGTCACCTAGCATTCATCAGTTATGAATGATATTTCAAACAAATTGCCTTAAGGAATAGTTACAGGGATTTTCATGTTCTAGTTGTATAGTTTTATTGGTATCATTGGAGGATACCTTAACCCCCTAAAGACTTGCTGTTAACAAAAATACTGTACTTTTTGCCATTATACTACATTTTCCCAGTATGAAAGACTTTAAGAAATAAAGATAACATATTGAACAATCCCATTCCTATTCTCTCAGACTCTATTATAATCACCCTTATGATGGAGCACACCTCATTACAAAAGCCAAATTACTTATCTCCCAAGGGTTATCTTTCAGTCAGGGTGGATTTTACTTATCCTCCAAACAACCAAAAATAATCAAGATGATTGTCTTAGTCTGACAATGTCTGAGCATTTTTGCATAATAAAGTCAGAAGGTTTCTTTTTTAAAAAGAAAAATCCTCCACATAGGCCAACAGGATGGTACATAATTGATACTGATTCAAATTGAGCAGGATTAAATAATGCTATATGCATACTTATGTAAAATGATACAAATAAGTTACAGTTTAATATTTAGTACCTGAATTTAAAAATTACTGATCCACAATGTCTAATAATATAAAATCCAATCATACCAATAAGAAAATATAAAAGAAAAAAAAGTAAATATTCATTTTTTTCTAAATGTAGTAAATATGAGCTATAGCTCAAATTTATAGACTTTATTAAATTTTACAAAATGCTTTTTTTCCCCACACAATAACCCCATGAGGTAGATAGCCCCAGTACTAGGATATCAATTTTTACCTATTTAGAAACTCAAACTTGGAGAGAGAAAATGTCAAAGACTAAGCCACAATAAGTAACAGAGGCAAAATTTGAACTCAAATCTTATGATTCTAAATTCAGTGAAAATTAAAGTATTCTGAATTTCTATATATACTTTACTTAATGATTCAGTCTTTTTTCTGGAAAACTTCCTACTTTTCTGTTATCATCTTTACTCCCCCTCTACCCCACCCCCCAAATTTCAACACTATCAATTGGTGATGCATTATAATGTCTTAAAGTTTGAAAAATGTTTTATATGAATTAGAACATCTCCCTACCCCTTTGAAAAGGGGACTAAATGATGTCTTTCTTTCTTTCTTTTTTTTTTTTTTTAACATAGTTTCTAATTTTCAAAACATATGCATGGATAATTTGACAACATTGATCCTTGCATAGCTGTGTTTCAGATTTTCTCCTTCCCTCCACCCCCTCCCCTAGATGGCAGAGCAATTCAATATATGTTAAACATGTTAAAATATATGTTAAATCCAATATGCATAAACATCTTTACACAATTCTCTTGCTGCACAAGAGAAATCAGATCAAAAAAAAGAAATTATATGAGTAAAAAAACAAAATGCAAGCAGACAACAACAAAAAAGAGTGAGAATGTTATGTTGTGATCCACATTTAGTTCCTACAGCCCTTTCTCTGGCTCTCTTCATCACAAGATCATTGGAACTGCCCTTAGTCATCTAAAAGTAGTGATCAGTCAATAAAAGAGTATTAAATTCAAATAAAAATTGTTAATCTAAAAAAAATGTCTGCAACCTATGATCATTAAGATGGTATAAATGCTATCTTCTTTATTAGAATCTAAGTTCCTCAAGGGAAGGGAATACCATTTTTGTCATTGTATCCCCACCCCCAATATAGTTCCTGGCACATGAAAGACATTTAATAAATGTTTACAGATTGATTGATGATGCTGGACACATGTGTCATTACTTTATATTCAAATCCAAAACAGTTGCTTAATTGAGCCAACTAATCTTTGATGTTGTAACCCTTAGTTTTAAATAAAATCTTCTTCCTTTAAAAAAAAAAATACCAAAATTGCCTTTTCATTCATATTTTTGACTTTCAAAGAATTTTACTTTCCTTTTTAAAATTATGATTATCCTAATAAATAATACAAAAGTGAAATCTGAATAAGAAAATAGGCTTTCAAAATTGACTGAGTTAAAGAAATACATGCCACATTTAAACATCTAGCATGACAAGGAGAAAAATCAATATCAGAACAAATTTGCTATTTCTCCTAATTGTATTTTTATAAGCTATTTGGCATATGTGACTACGTTTATTTATAAACAGCAGAAAAACACCTACCTTATTGATTCCTGGTAGTGATTGTTGGACATATGAGTGGAATATAATTACTGTATCTGTAAAATGAATCAAAATTTATTGAAGGGGAATTAATCTATTCCTAGAACTCCCTGTCTTAGCTTTGGCGCATTTATGAGAGTATATCACATGGTAAATTTCCTTTGGACCAAACATGAAGGTTGATAATACTAATCTTGCTTCTTTTCTATTGATATCTTTGCAAAAAAGTCTAGTATCTAGAACCTAGCCAGCACTTCTCTTCCCAATGGAAGATTAGTATGTTTTGATAATGTATCTACTGTTTTAATAGTATATCTATTTGTCTTAAACAAAAACCAAAATATTCATGATTGCTTGAGAGTTTATATCTTATAATCTTGACCTAGGAAATTCATCCCTTTAAGGGGTAGTCCTGCCTGTATGGGCTTATGAGAAAAAGTCTTATAGGAAATGATGGATCTTGGAGGTACTTGGAAATCCATGAGATTCGTGTATATATGGGATCACTGTGGATAATTTGCTTTATTCTGATGGTATAATTCATAATATATGATGAATGTGTGATAATCAAAAACACAAGACTTAGTGGAAATCATTGTAATGAATGATAATTTATGTTATAACACTATTCTAGATGAAACAAAATTACTTATATGAACACATTCTGCCTATTTAAGTCTAGTTTCTCCCTTCTTCCATTTGTTGTCCAAATAAATATTATTTTGAAAATACAGATTTTTGTATATAACTGTTCTCAAGAACCTGCTCTCTCTCTGATAAGATGCAACTGTCTTTATTTGACATTTAAAGATCTTCACCATCTATCTCCAAGTTATCTTCCCGTATTAATTTAAGAATACTCCTAATCACAGAATCATATTCCTAGCTAAAATAAAAAATGGGCTACTCTCTCTATAATCAGGTTCTTTGCCTTGGCTATTACCCATGCCTGAAATATTCTCTCTTTAAATTTCTGCTTCCAAAAACCCACAACTCTCTTGCCATTCCAATTGAAGCACTTTGACTAAAATGTCGCATGATTCAGTTGTTAGTAATCTCCTCCTGTCCCTGAAAAATTGCTTTATATATGTTTTGTGTGGCAAGAGACAACATGCACAGTGGATGGAGAGTTAGCTTCAGAGCCAAGAAGATCTATGTCTAATTCTACCTCTGACACTAGGTTATAGACCTGGGAAAAGACATTGAACCGCTCAACTCTATAAGATTACAACACTGGGTCATGAACAGTCAATAAGACGGAATAACAACAATGTGCCAAAAACTGTGCTAAGAGTTTTACTACCACCTTAATAAATATACATTTCTAAAACAAACAAAAAACTAATTAAATCTTAATGATGAAATAATATCAGCTAATAATTGTGGGAGTATAATGGTAGGATCTGATAAGACAAAGTATTAGAAAGACACATGCTTATTTAAAAGGACTATAAGAAAAACCAGAAAAAGAGATTTCACAATTAAGCACTCTATCACTGTATTTTTAAAAACTTATCCTTCTAACATTCTTGTGTACACACTTACACACACACACACACACACACACACACACAATTTTCCGCTAAGGCATAATATGAACACTTTGAGGGGAAGGACAATTTAACTTTTTCTCTTTATATTCCAAATTCCTAGTGCCTAGTACAGTGCCCTGCAAATAGTAGTTGCTAAATAAATAATTTCTGAATTAAATCTGAATCTTTTGGCTTGGTTGTATTAAAATAAACAAAGCTTAGTAAAATGAGCATTGAAATTTTCGAAGAAAAGTGTATTTAGGTTAAACCCTATATGGTCCAAGAGCAATGGAGCTGCCACTTAAATGTACTTACTCTCTATTCCTTTATCAATGTGTTAAACACTAACCCAAAGTATATTGCCAAGTATAAAGCCTCTGTACTCCTATAGCACTCCTGGGAACTATGATATGTCTTCATTTTATTGACTCTTGTAACTGAGGAATGGGAATGGGTATTGTGAATGTGTCAGAATGAAAAGTTTGGTAGACTTAGCCCATCCTGTGAAAATAGAAAAAAATGATCCTTCATTTGTTTCATTTTGTTCATTTCCACCAACAAAACTGTTCTACACTTAGAAATAATGAAATGTATGCATTAGAGCAGATGGGAAAGTCAAAGGTCAAAAGCAAATCTCGCTTTCTATTCCATATTTTTATAGCTGGAATTTTACAGTACAGGCAGCTACATTCACCTGAAGAGTAGTTTGTATCTGTAATTGAGGAAGAAACAAAAAGAAGAAAATATAGAGCGAAATATCAGGATCAAAATGTGTGAATTTGAAAGATCTTCACAATAACCTGTTTTCTTATTCTTTGTATTCAAATTCTTATCAAATTCCATTGGCATATGTCTGAAGTTAGGATCAACTGAGTGAAGCTTCTGAGAAGATCAAAACAGACTGAAAAGAGAATGTTATTTTTCCTAAACAGTTTTGAAGTGGACATTAGCTGGTGTAACAATGTTTAAAAATACATGGACAAAAATATTCTTGATTCCACTAAAGGAAAGGGTAATATATTCAACAGTGTTCATTTTTTCTCCATAAGGCAATTGGGGTTAAGTGACTTGCCCTGGGTCACACAGCTGGGAAGAGTCAAGTGTCTGAGACCAGATTTGAACTCAGATGCTGATGATTTCAGAGCTGGTTCTCTATCCACTGTGCTACCTAGTTGCCCAACAGTGTTCATTTTTTAAGTTTCTGCTTGGGAATAAATCATTTTCTAAAGCTTATGGACAGGCACAAATTTTTATGGGTGGCAAAAATGATTAAATTCAATCAACCACCTGATACTTTATCAGCTTAATGATCTACTTTTCCCTTAGAAATATATTTTCCTATGATTTTATGGATGTGAGCCTTCCCTTTAGAACTCCTTCATATTTACCCCACCTTTGTGTCACATTTCCTCTCCAAAGGTTGCCACAGATTTACCAAAAACTCATAAAGTCTTCTTTGCATCCTTTTTACCCCTTGTAGATGCCAGTAGAGCATATTAACTTCCTTCACTTTTGCTGGATAATCATTCCATTTTCTTCTCTGACCATATATTTGACCACAGTTTCATCAGTGGATTTCTTATATTTATATTAATGTTTGTGATATTAACAGCAATTTGTCCTTTTGTCTTTTAGATCAACCACAAGTACAATTCTTTACAGACTAGATTATTCTACAGACTACAGATTATTCTAAGATAACCATAAAGCATCACAAAGAAGTTGGTATTTAAAAAATAGGCTTCATTGATCTAATAACTCATTACAAACTGTAATTTAACTTTTCACGAAGATTTAGGTTTCTGTTTGTCAGTAGATGTTATGGGCCAGAATTCTGAACCTGAAACAAAGGATTCTTACAAGGTACTAAGTCAATGGAATTGATAGAGACAATAGTTATCTAATTTAGCATGGTTCAGTATGATTGATTTAATTCTACAAGGAGATGTTATGGGGCAGAACTTGAAACAAGGTACTAAGTGGAACTGAGGAGACAATGGTTAAGTCTAGTTTAGCATTGATTTAATCCTACAACAAATAATGGTTTCCTAGTGATATAATGAGTGGTTTGTACTCAGTGTGAAGCATATAAACTGGAAGCCTCAGCCAGAGAGATTCAGAGATTCAGAGAAAAGTGGACATAAGGCTGAAAGCTGGTGTGACAATCGCGCTAACACCCAGAATACCCCAGAATCAACTGGAGTCAGGATAAGCAAAAGTCCTTAGTCTTTATTCTTGGTCTTCAGACGCAGGATTGAATAGGATTGAAGCAGAATCTCCGAGACTGCCTTCTCCCTTATTTATCTCCAAAATGTGTCTCTGGCTAGTCTTACTCCACCCCCTAGTCCCTCCTACAATTCTCTGTATACACCAATCATTGAACCAGCACAGTATAGTGGGAAGGACCATTTTCCAAGCATATACCCATAAAGTACTGTCCAATCAGTAATTAGTCCTAAGTGCTTGAACCGACCTCAGTGCAACCACTCAAGAGTTTCAGCCCTCTACAAGCTGGAGCACAAGCCCAAGCCCTTAAACTCAGACAGATTCATCCCATCTCACACCACCTTGGTGGCAGGCTCTCCTCCTTTGCTTCCCCATTGAAACCAAGACTCTAGAAGGCCTCCAGAAAACTAGCCAAGCCCCAAGTGAATGAAATAGGACTTTGAAAGAGACAATAAAGGATTTGGACGTTAACACCTGGCTGTACTTTTGGTGATGACTGAACTAAAATGAAGGCTGCCCCCAGAGACCCCAAGAAAACCCAACAAGAGAACATTACATTTTAGAGAGAACATTAAAAAGTAGACATATAAAGTTTCATTAAATTCTTTACAATTATTCAAGGGGATAATGTTATAACCTGAAAGATTTCATACATATTTTGCTATCATTCTAGCAATCCATCTAAGTGGCATCAATTTACTTCCAACCCATAGATTAAGTAACATGGCAAAGCAAAGATAAACTTCCTATTTTTAACTATAAACTTGGGGTTATTTCTCTCAATTAAAACAAAAATCTAAGTTTCAGGGTTAAGTAAATTGAACATTCTTCCATATGAGAGGTCCACACAAATACAAGAAAGTTTTCATTAGTAATTCACAAAGGTAAAACTACAGTAGTTGAAGAATAACTATATCCCAGAATTTAACATTTAGTTAAAGGACCAGTGTTGTTTTATCAATACTACATGTAACCCAATAGAATATGGGTTGTTTGCATATTAGTGTATCAGATCTCCTGATGCAAATATTACCATTAGCCTTTTTCCTTCTTTCCTAGGGAAAAGTTGCCTAAGGATAATGACTCAGGGAAAATGCCAGTGGAAATTTTCATTCCATAGTATACAGCAAACCTTCCTAGTTGCTATGTATTCCTTTAATCAGTACTACATCTTGACTGGATGTTTTAGATGTACCATGGACCTGAAATTGAATGGGAAAAAAGTGGATTGCACTACTTTGAAAATTATATTGTCTTTTCAGTGTTTCCAAAATAGGTACTAAAACAAACATCTATTTAATATTAAAATAGTTCTAATGATGTTTTACATCTATACATAACCCTCCATTTGAAAAAGTACTCATAGTAGCCATTCTGAATTATAATCTGATTCAGTTCTTAACTTTCAACCTTCAAACTTCAACCTACTGGTTTTCTCCTGCTGTCAATGCCTCCAACTCCACAGCGTCCTCCACCAATGGGTGAGTTTATCATTGAACCTTACATCTGAAAAAGTAACCACATCAGCCATTCTCACTTCATGTTCAGCTTAGACCATGATCTCTTGGACAATATTTCTACTTCATAGGTATTTTCTAAACCTATATAAATTAGGGTATTTTCAAATTTTTAGTTCCTTTTTGTGTATTGTTTTCTTCAAGTTAGAGTTCCTTGAGGATTTGATATATTCATATTTCTTGCACAATGCTAAGTACATAGTAGGAATACTCTTTCTCTCAATCAATTAGCAGGTAGTTATTGGGGTTCTACTATATACCAGATATTTTTCTAAGTGCTCAGAATAAAATTTAAAAGAAAAAAAAAAACTAAGATAAAAAGTCAAATACTTTACATCCTATTAGGGAGAAAATATGTACCTGTATAGAATATGCAAAATATAAACAAAATGAACACAAGATGGCTTTGGGAAGGAGAACACTAGATATTGAGGTAACAAAAAAGTTTGCATCCAGAATGTATCACTTGAGCTAAATTTTTAAGGAAACCAGATATTTCAAGGGTTAGCTGTAAAGAGGGAGCTCATTGAAGATATGGAGGATAGTCAGTATTAATGCAAGATGATAGAACATCATTTGTGCAGAATACTGTAGAGTTGTATAAAAATTATAAAATAGCTAGAAATTAATATATTTAAAATATAAAGATACTGGAAAATATAAAAGGTTAGACTGGAAAGATTTAAATGCTAAATAAAGCATAAAAGGCTGATTGAAGTGGGAAGAGACGAGGAAAGAAACCAAATTTTGAAGATGTTACAATAGTCAGGTGATAAGTAAAGACACTTAAACTGGACTGATGGTATGACTAGAGAGCAAGTTTTGTAAAGAAAAATTATTTTCGGGAAAAGAATGGTAAGAAGTGGGAACTGATTTGCTATGTAAAATATCGAATAAGGAATTGAGAATGTTAGTTGTGAACTTGAGTGACTGGGAGAGTTATAGTTCTTAACAGAGATGTCATGACAAGCATTCTAGCTCTAATTTAGAGTTTTTAAATAAATGCCTACTATCAGTTCAACCTGATATCTTTTTTCCTAGCTAAACAAAATACTTTAGAAGTATTATTAAGCAGTAATTTACTAAATGATACTCTAAATAACCTAGAATAGTTAATTCAGATTGAAAAGTTGGGTAATTTTGCTGAATAAGAAATGGATTAACATAGCCATGGAATTTCCATTGTGACGTAGGTCAGAATAAGGCTGCAAATAACTAAAATGAAACAAATGTTAAAAAACACATCATTTTAAGAAAAGGAGGCCTAAAATCATATGCATATTTTTCATGTTATTGATTTAAGTATTTATAGAAAAAAGAGTTTTATGTGTACATGGGAGTACTTAAATTCTATTAATTACAAACCCAGTGATGAAGTTATCAGGAAATACCCTAAGGCAAAAACAATGAACCATGAAGAAGAAAATGTGTAGAATCTGATGAGTTTCCAGGATATCTCCTAACTTCTAAAGATTTTACTATTATAGTGTTCTGACTTTATCACGCTTATTTGATTTATACAATTTTTTCCTCAAGATAATCTCTTTAGGAGTTTAAAATTTTAAGGTGTTTTTTAAAAAAAGCAGGAGGTAGAGGCTTCACTGTCAGAATTATTCAGCTTCTAAAAGTTCTCTTCACATTGAAGGTATTGCACTATTGTTTTCTTAAAGAGCAATGAGAACATCTCATTTTAAGTTCTCAAATAAAGAAATGTAGAAATTTATAGTGGGCATACATAAGTTTTGATACAATGTCAATGAACAATTTCAGAAGAAATGAATAGAAATGGTTTAAAGGATGTCTTCAGCGGAAAATGTAATCAAAAAAGGAAGTAGATTTTTTTTTAGTGGCAGAACCATGAAAAAGCAATCAATAGCCTATGAGTTCCATTGGTACCCATGAAATGTCAATAGAACTAAACAAAAGCTTCACACACATTGAAATGATTTCCTGTGGAGGAGTCAAATAATAAAATATGAATGAGTTGCACAGGATAAAAAGCGTTTGTGGATGGTGATTTGCATCACTGAAGAGGACTAACAGGATACAGTGTGCCAAACCAACACCACCAAATCATTCATTAAGAAATTATAGTTTTACTGTGCATACTCTTTGGCCCAGCAAGGTTATTCCTGGGCTTATATCCCAAAGAGATCCTAAAGGAGGGAAAAGAACCCACATGTGCAAATGTGCCCTTCTCATAGTGGCTAGAAACTGGAAACTGAACGGATGCCCATCAATTGAAAAATGGCTGAGTAAATTGTGGTATATGAATGTTATGGAATATTATTGTTCTATAAGAAAAGACCAACAGGATGATTTCAGAAGGTCTGGAACTTATGTTAAGTGAAATGAACAGAATCAGGAGATCATTATACACATTATACACATATACACATTATATATGATGATCAATTCTAATGGACTCTCTTTAACAATGAGTTGATTGAAACCAGTTCCAATTGTCCAGCAATGAAGAGAGCCATCTACACCCAGAGAAAGGACTATGGAAACTATGTGTGGATCACAACATAGCATTTTCACTCTTTCTGTCATTGTTTGCTTGCATTTTTGTTTTCCTTCTCCTTTTTTTCTTTCTAGATTTGATTTTTTTGTTCAGCAAGATAATTGTATAAATAAATATACATATATATATATATATATATATATGATTTAACATATAATTTAACATATTTAACATGTATTGAATTACCTGACATCTAGAGGAGGGGGTAGGGGGAAGGAGGGGAAAATTTAGAATATAGGTTTTGCAAGGGTCAATGTTGAAAAAAATTATCTATTCATATATTTTGTAAATAAAAAGATATAATAAAAACCATAAAATAAAAATAAAAAGTTTTTTAAAAAAGAAATTATAGTTTTAGAAGATTTTAGAATTGATTTTAGTCTGTGTCTTATTGTTTTGTATATGCTCACTAATGGCAAATTTTCACCTTTAAAATTAGATTTTTTTTCTTTGTAGTCTAGAGGAGAATAAGAACATATAAAAAGTCTTTTTCAGTCCAACCTGTGAATAAAATAGTTTAGATAACTCATAAATGTATTCTGAAGGCCAATCTTAAAGACGTTTTAAAGTTTCAAGCAATGTACCAACATGAATGTGTAATTTTTAAAAATGACTAATTTGTGGGATAATGCTCATTTGCATATGTAAATTCTAATGTATTTGTTTAAATTTTCAACATTACTGCTTTACTTCTTTTATATCACATATAATCTGAGTGGAGAAGAAAGGAATAAAAACAAATTAATTATTAAGACTAATTGAAAAGAGCTCTGAAAACTCTTAAGGTATAGTTAAGATAGTTTAAAAACCTGGCTCTCAAAAAAATAGGGAACGTTGATCCATTTTTGTATTTAATTTGCATTTAAGTTAATTTAATTTTATGTTGTCTCCATCATTTTCTAAAGTCTTTAAAATAAACAAAATTATAAAATGATTTGAATTGGCTACAGTACACCTTTCTATTGAGTCCTACTACTTTATACTTTGTAGTCACTTGGTGACATACTGTAATTAATCAGATCAGCCACATTCTTTTTGTCAGATTCAACTCAAGAATTTATTGACAGCTTACTATGTAGATAGATAGCAGTATGTTAGGTACTATACTCATAAAGAGAAAATAAAGCTATTCCCACCTCCATGGAGTTTACATTCCACTGGATGAATATATCAAAATTCAGTAACTATGACATAATCTGAAAAGAAAAATACAGTACATCAAAAGTCACATTGTTTCAATTCATCCATTAAAGGATCAAATACAAGCTTCTATATTTGATATTAAATGTAGAGGGCCAGAACTCTTCCACCAAGAGTGCCCTCAATCTCATTCAAAGAAAAAAATCCTCAAAGATTTTAGGAAGGAAACTTAGAAAAGAGGAACATGTAAAAGTATTAGCTCTTTTATATATCTGCTCTTTACAAAGTCTTTTCTGTCTCAACCAAGGATATATCCCTGAAAAGAGCTTCAAACCTGAAAATATGAATGTTCTCTCTTAAAGCCAAATGAAGAAAAGTCTCTCCTCTCCCAAGCACTAACTTGTCCTTCATACAGACATGAAAGGTTGAATAGTCACTCTCTTCACTAATGAGAAATCTTATACAAATGAACCAGACTTTAACCCTGGATAGTAATTACAATGGAAATATATTGGGTAGCCCTTGGGTTTAAAGGTTGATGTGGAAATAAAAGGCTCAAATGGCCTGGAGTTAATCAGTTAGTGTTTGTGTTTTTGTTGTTGTTGTTGTAGGAATTGCTTATATTAAAAAATATATATCGTTTCTGAAAAATTCTGGGAGATAAAAGTTGAGAGATGGGAGGGAACTTCCTTATTAACAATATGATATTATTATGATATGATATGATATTAATATATGATATTATTAAATATATTAACATGATATTAGAGGTTAAAGTGCTATTTTTCTGGATGTCTTCTTCCCTTCATTATAAATAAATATCTTTGGCAAATCATTATTATTGAATGGAAAAACCAAATTAGTGAGGTAATAGAGAAACTGCTCAGATTCAAAAGAAAGAATTGGTAGGATGGCATAAGTACTTCTTTTTCCTCCATGTCTGTACTGGATGCAAAAGCAGTCCCCTATTATTATCTTATAAAAGTTTTTATTGTTCCTTCATTTCTATGAGAGCAAAGAATTAGAGGGAGGAGAAGCTGATTCTGCTGCTGCAGCCAGTAGTGCAAACCACCAATTTATTTTCTTTACAAATGAATGATTCCACACGACTCACCATCCTTTCAATGTTATCATTTTGTTTCATCCCACTTTGCTATAAAAGATCTAGCAGCCAATTATCATTGTCTGTTATTATTGATGCTGGTGCAAGCGTATATTTGGTGAAATAGTTTGAATTTTAATTGAAGTAAAGGTTATTCATCCCAACTTAAGTTAAGCTGAGTCCAGAGTGGAGAAAGATAAGGCAATGACTCCATTAAAAAGACAATAGAAATACTTTAAATTACACTTTTAAGAAAGTTTTCGTACACAAGGAAATCTTCAAGAAGAAAGATAATACCTTACATATATCACATGTGACACATATAATATCAAATATTTCATGTAACATTAAATATATTACATGTTATATATGATATAACATGGTATATGATAGCATGTTCGTGTTATCATATTATCACATATATATTATATGATAGAGCCTTTCTTATGAACCCTTCTACTTATGGAGATATATGCTAGATGTAGCATAAAAAGAATGTGTGCATGTGTATATGTGTATGGGTGTGTATGTAAACATATTATTGGAGTCTTGCTCCACTTGGATTCCAAACAGGGTATCTATGATGCATTTGTACACCGTAGGTAAGCATATGTCTCCCTGTTTTATGCCTTGTTTGATGTTGATACTCAGTGGATGGTTGAACACAGTTATCTCCTTGATTCCATCTGTCATAAAATCTCATATAATTTAAACATATGTGGGGGAGACACCTTGCTTTAGGAGAGCTTTAAAAATTCATTTTGCTCAACTGAATAAAATGATTTTTAAAAAAAAGACACATGGGGAAATAACATATTCTCTACATCTTTCACTTAGTTGTGCCACTTTAAATAACAATTGACGTTTATGTTGTGCTTTAAGATTTGCAAAGTATTTTACACACATTATCTCATTTGATCTCAAAACAATCCTATGAGATAAATGAGGTATTATTACCCCTATTTTATGGATTTTCCTCCCTTTAACAACTTCCTCTCAATGGAAAGGTGCCAAAAACCCAGAAAACTGATGAGTTGGACTGGTAATGGTCATTTCCTTTTTCACCAAATATGAAAGTAAGATATCGAAGCTTATTTTATCTCATCAACCAATATTTTTGGTGCTCAATAGTATCTCTAGTACTTCATCTCCCTTAAGGACCACTAGTTCACCAAAGTTTTATAAGCTTGAGTCAGGAGACAAAATATCCAGAAATTGGGCATACTATTTGATCTTGCATACTACTCTTTTTTTTTCAATTTCCCTTTTTCAGAATCATTCAAAACATAGTTATAGAAATCCATGTTTAAAAATCCATATTACCAACTAATAAACTCTAGGATAGCATTTTTAAGTCTCTTTTGTTTCCAAATAAACTTTTGCAACATAGATGCTGTGTGAGATACCCAGAAAGTATGTACAAAACAAGGTAATCTTTGGTCAGATGTCTCTAACAACTGAGGAAATCTTGAAAATTTTCTGTTTCTCTGCCATCTTTTCTCATTTCTTTCTATTATTGCTTTTTCCCATGTTTACCTAATTTCCTTTCTTTCACTCCCAATTCCTTTGTATTTTTTCCGTCTATACTACTCTACTTAGTGATTTAATCAACTCTCAAGGATTTATTATCTCTAAGCTGATGATGTTCAAATCTATCTACTCTAGCTCAATCTCTCTTCTGACCTCCTATCTTGTATCTTCAACTGCCTTTCATACATGTTGAACTAGACATCTAGTAAACAACTTAAATTCAACTTGTCCATTATGGAACTCATTATCTTTCCCTCTAAACATTCTCTGCTACTTACCTTAACCATTACCATTGAAGACAACACCATTATATCTGTTCCTCAAACACAACAATCTAGGAATCATTTTGGACTACTCTATCTCTCAACCACCATAATGAATATGTTGCCAAGGTTTCTCAATTTTATCTTTGTTATATTTCTTGAATAAAGTCTTCTTTTCTCTTCTGACACAGCCGTCATTCTGGAATAGGTCCTCAACACCTCATATCTGAACTTCTGCAGTAGCTTGCTGGTAGATATTCCTGTCTCATTCCTTTCTCTGCTCCAATCCATCCTCCATTCAACCAGGAAAGTATAAGTTTCATCATATTCCTGCTCCTTTAAACCTCCCAATCCCACTCTACTCAATAAACTCCATTGGCTTCCTATCATTTTCAAGATCAAACACAAAATGATCTGTTTGAGATTCAGGGTCCTTTATAACCTAGCTGCATCTTTCCAGTCTTTGAATCTCTTACTCCTTCTACATATTCTTTGATACAGTGACACTGGCCTCCTTGTTGTTCCATGAACAAGACACTACATCGTTCAGCTCTGGGTAGATTCTCTAGCTGTCCCTCAAACCTACAACTCTTCCCTTCTTATCACTATTGACTGACCTCTTTGGATTCTTTGAATCTCTGAGTAAAATTTCATGTGGTATAAGAAGCCTTTCAAAATCCCTCTTAATTCTAGTGCCTTCCCTGTTAGTTATTTTCTGTTTATTTTATATATTATTTGTTTGTATGGATTTGTTTGTCATTTCTTCTCATTATACTGTGAGCTCCTTGAGGGGACAGACTACTTTTTAATGTCTTTTTATATCCTTAGGACTTAACAGACTACAAAGCACATAGTAGGGGCTTAAGTTTTCATTCATTGATTGATCAGTTGATTAACATAAGGCAAGTTGAGGCAGGAGGGAGAACTCACAATGAAATAGAACAGAGAGTGATTTATATATGATAACATATGTAATAATAAATTTTAAATTATTTAATATTTAAATTATACCTTTACATGATTCTTACTATGTTCCAGGTACTTCAATGAACAACATCAGGACATAAGCACTATTAATATCCCCATTTTCCTATTATGGAAATAAAGGCAAACATAAATTAGATGGCTTGCTTAAAGTCACAAAGAAAAAGATTGATTTCAACTCAAATCTTTCTGACTTCAATCCCGGATCTCTATCTAGACTGGTACCTGGCTGCCTGTGAAATACTTTGCAAACCTTAAAGTGCTATATACAAAGTGTATAATCTCAGACATTCATTAGCTATGTAATCCTGTAAAAGTCACTTAATTCTATTCACCTGGGTCCATCTGTAAAATGATCTGGAGAAGGCAATGGCAAACTGCTGCAGTATCTTTGCCAAGAAAAACCCAAATGAGGTCCTGAAGAGTCAGACATGACTCAAAAACAACATATCAGTTAGATTATTGTTGTTGTTATATAAAGTAGAAGTTACATTACATCTAATCTTCAAAAATAGAGATTTTCAGTTGTAAAGATGAGGAGGGAATACATTCTACATATGAAGGGTTACTTGTATCAGAATAAATTTAAGTGACATTAGATGAGGAGAGAAGAAAGAAGAGATCTCTATGAATGGCCTTTTTTTTCCCAGTAAGATGTGATGCACAATTCTCATCTAAGAGAGTTGAGTGGAGATTAAAAGGGGTTTGAGCAGGAAGTAAAAGGTTTATAAGAGCAGTGGTTGAAAGGGATAGGGAGTTGATAATACAGGATTAACTATGAAGGCCTAGTTAATACTATGTAGCATTAATTTGTGTTGGTCTTAGAACAGTTACATGATTTTCTCTACTTTCATTAAACTGAATATGTGTAGGAGTGGGAATGAAGGTGAGAGTGCTAGGAATGATCCAAGTCTGAGACTTTAATGGGTGTTGGATAAAAGATCTCATGCTTAGAGTAGCCACAGTTAAATTAATGTTTATAGAGGATCTAAAAACTTCATTGCCTTCTCCTGGTTATTGTTGCATAAGGAGAGAGAGATTATATAGCATAAAGATCATGTTATATTTGCCTTAGTTGTGTGGTTTGCCTTATAATAATATCATCCAGTAGTTAACATAATAGAAGCTAGTGTGTCTAAACTTAGCTAGGATGGGCCTAGACAAGAATTCCTAGATTGTTCTCATAATCATTGAAGTCTTTCATGTTTCTTAGAGAATGCCAGTTGTTAAATTTTCAGTGTGAACATTTTCACCTCAGAAATTAATAAAGGCTACAAACTCAGGCTTGGTTTATTTATTTATGTATTTGTTCATTGATTAGACTTTACAAAGTAATGGAGAATATGTTAAAAAAAAGATTAAAGTTTAAAATATGTTCAGTGCATGTATATGTGTGTGTATATATATATATATATGTGTGTGTGTGTGTGTGTGTGTGTATATATATTATATATAATTTTTTTTTCTGAAGAGGCAGCTGTGAAATACTTACCAGCACAAATTAAACTTAAAAAAACTGTTCAATATAGGGAGACTTCTGGGGGTGGAGCCAAGATGGCAGAATAAAGTCAGAAAACTGCTCATGCTATCTCAGTTTCCCTCAAAAATCAAGCCTTTCAACAGAACAAGAAAGGTCAGTCTCACTGGTATGAAAAAGGTGTTCAGCCCAGGTTAGATAGACTCTGGAAAAGCTGGTGAGAAGGTTTTTTAATCACAGCAAATCAGCACCTAAGACTCTCAATCCTGGCTCAGTAGAGGAGCAAATCAGTGGGGTAGCTAGCCCCCAGTACCATGAAAAAGCTCAGAAGGCAAACTCTGGGAAACCAGACTTTTTCATGAAAAGAGCAGCCAAGTTATTCCCTACAAACACAAGAGGCCCCCTATCCTGAAAGTCAAAGCTTAGAGTTATTTTTTTAAATTAATTAATTTTTTTAATATAACATTTTATTGACAGAACCCATGCCTGGGTAATTTTTTTTTTACAACATTATCCCTTGCATTCACTTCTGTTCCGACTTTCTCCCTCCCTCCCTTCACCCCCTCCCCAAGATGGCAAGCAGTCCTATGCATGTTGAATATGTCACCGTACATCCTACATACAATATATGAGTGCAGAACCGAACAGTTCTCTTGTTGCACAGGAAGAATTGGATTCAGAAGGTAAAAAATAACGTGGGAAGAAAAACAAAAATGCAAACAGTTTACATTCATTTCCCAGTGTTCTTTCTTTAGGTGTAGCTGCCTGCTTCTGTCCATTCTTGATCAACTGAAACTGAGTTAGATCTCTTTGTTGAAGAAATCCATTTCCATCAGAATACATAGTCATACAGTATCATTGTTGAGGTAAATAATGTTCTCCTGGGTCTGTTCATCTCACTTAGCATTAGTTCATGTAAGTCTCTCCAAGTCTCTCTATATTCATCCTGCTCATCATTTCTTACAGAACAATAATATTCCATAACATTCATATACCATAGTTTACCCAACCATTCTCCAATTGATGAACATCCATTCATTTTCCAGTTTCTAGCCACTACAAACAGGACTGCAAGGCTTAGAGTTATAAAGGAAGTTCAGAACAGCAACACCTTTACCCCACCTTAAGTTCCACCTTAAAAAAAAAAAAAACCCAAAAAGAAAAGGAAAGAAAATGAGTTAAAAAACAGAAAAGAACCTTGACCATAGAAAGCTACTATAGTGACAGGTAGATCAAAACACAAGCTCAGAGGAGGACAGAATATCCACAGAAGAAATCTCAAAGAATGAGATAAATTGGTTTTAAAGAGGTTTCTTGGAAATGCTCATAAAAGACTTTAAAAAGGCAAATAAGAGAGATTGAAGAAAAAATGAGAGTATACATTAGAGAGTCAGCAATTTGGAAAAGGAAGGAAAAACTGTCTAAAGAGAACAACTCTAAACAGCAGAATAAACCAAATGGGAAAAGATACAAAAGATAATTGAATAAAATCACACATTAAAAACTAGAACAGGGCAAATGAAAGCTAATAATTTTGTGAGCGAGCAAGAATCAAACAAACTAAAAAAAAATGGAAGAAAATGTGAAATATCTCTTTGGCAAACAGCTGATCTGGAAAATAGATTCAAAAGAGACAATTTGAAAATTATTGG
Source organism: Sarcophilus harrisii (assembly GCF_902635505.1). NCBI lineage: Eukaryota > Metazoa > Chordata > Mammalia > Dasyuromorphia > Dasyuridae > Sarcophilus > Sarcophilus harrisii. Next base: position 112,473,121 of record NC_045428.1, read on the forward strand.
CCTACCTGAAGACCATGACCAAAAAAAGGGCCTGGATAGCTTTCTACAAGAGATCATTAAGGAAAACTGTCTGGGAATTCTAGAAACAGAGGGGGAGAAACTCATTGAAAGAATACATTGATCATTTCTGGAAAGAGATCCCACAAGGAAAACCCTAAGGAACATTGTTGTGACACTACAAAAACTAAAATCTCAAAAAAAAAAAAAATGCAAGCTGCCAGACAAAATAATTTAAATATCAAGGAACAACATTCAGGATTTTTCAACTCTAAAACTTGGTGATTCTGTGATTCTCTGGTACTTCTAGAATATTAAAGCAACCAAAAAATATTAAATGCTTTGGGCAAACTCTTGCTTAGGATTATGGAAGACACAGAGTGAAGAGGTATAGAGAGATTTCATTCTGCATCAGTGGAAGAAATAATCACAAAGACAAATTATAGATCCTTTGAGATATCAAAGTGCCAAGACAGAATAAGCCATATTTATGAAAAAGACAAACCAAAATGTTTTGAATAAAAAAAAAATGTTAACTGTTCTTGAAAAAAAAGCTTTCAGTCATTTTTTGTAAAAAAAGCAAAATTGATCTTTACTTCCAAGAAAGCAATTTATTCAACTATGAAAAATGTTGTTTTGACTTAAACATACATTCTAGCTTTTTGATCTTTCAGAATTTTCAAATGCTCTAAGTAATTTTTAAATCAACTTTGAGGTTCTACTTTACACCTATTAAAATGGCAAGAAATATGAAAAAGGGAAATAAAATATTTTGGAAAGACTCTGAGAAAAATAATTATATGGTGCATTTTTGGGGGGAAATCAATTAGTAACTATCTCCAGAAAGATAAGAAATCCACATCCTTTGACATAGCTCTACCATGACTAGGGAAAGAAAGAAAGAAAGAAAGAAAGAAAGAAAGAAAGAAAGAAAGAAAGAAAGAAAGAAAGAAAGAAAGAAAAGAAAGAAAGAAAGAAAAAAAAAAGAAAGAAAGAAAGAAAGAAAGAAAGAAAGAAAGAAAGAGAAAGAAAGAAAGAAAGAAAGAAAGAAAGAAAGAAAAAAAAAAGAAAGAAAGAAAAAGAAAGAAAGAAAGAAAGAAAGAAAGAAAGAAAGAAAAAGAAAGAAAGAAAGAGAGAAAGAAAGAAAGAAAGCGAGAAAGGAAGGAAGGTAGGAAGAATGAAAGAAAGAAAGAGAGAGAGAGAAAGAAAGAAAAAAAGGAGGGAGGGAGAAAAAAGGGAGGGAGGGAGGGAGAGGGAGGGAGGAATGAAGGAACAAAGGAATGAAGGAAGGAAGGAAAGGAAGAAGGAAGAGGGGAAGGAGGAAGGATGGAAGGAGAAAAGGAAGGAAGGAAAATGGTCCATATGCATAATAATATTCATAACACCTCTTTTCATGGTAGAAAAAAATCAGAAATTAAAGGAGAATAATAAAACATAGTGTGGCAGAGAATTCAAAAATTAAAGGAGAATAATAAAACAGTGTGGCAGAGATAATAAAATGAATAATTTCAGATTAAACTGAGTCTTTATGAACTTTTATAGAGAGAAGAGAGCAAAATTGGAAGAACAATTTATACATTGATTAAAAAATTCATTTGAGAGAAAATAACTTAGAAAGAATTTAGAAATTTGATCAACATAATGATAAAACACATTTCCAAAGAATGAAACATTATTTTTCAACACAAAGTTGATGAGATCAAAATTCACAAAGAGACCTATTTTCTAACATGGCTATTGTAGGAATTTGTTTTATTGGACTATGCAACTATAGATTGGGGTATTTATTTTTCAGGATTTGTTCTTATTTTAGTGTGCTCAGGAAGAGAAGAGAAGGAGATTAATAAATTATTACTTGAAAGAAAAAAAAATTTAATGATCACAAACTTTCATTTAGATTGGTGTTTTAAAAAGTTAACTAATTTGAAACCACTATTTAGTGTTCTATTACCTTTCTAATACAAATCAAAATTTCAAAAATGTAAGCCCTTTTGATTTAAGCTGGGAATAAAATTATTGATTTTCTTTTACTTCATCACTCTATATAAATGTAATCTATAATTCAATGAGATACACAAAAGTTATTGATAACTAGGCCTCAGTCTCTCCATCTGTAACAGGAAGAAATTATACTAGATCTCTAACTCTATGACTTAATGAAGGATATTGAAGCATTCAAGATGAAAATAAGCCATATCCTTAAAACATTAGTATTTTAAGAATGATTTCCCAGTGAAAAAGCTTTGTAAAGGAAGTGTATTAAAGTGCAAGTGTATTAAAGTTTTTGATCAGTGAAATTCTAGGGAAAAAATGTAAAAGAAAAATTATTTGCAAGAATCTTTCTGGATTGCCAAGTAATCTAATAGAGTATAAACACTATGCACCCATGCTTGTGCAAAACAAATGCAGAGCAATATGGAGTAATATGATATATATCAATGACCTGGAAGAGGAAGTGAATAATCAAATGGCAAAATTAATAATTTGTTGCTGACATACAATTACTTGGGTTCTGCAGAACAAAGTATTTGCATCACTCTTTCAAGAACAAACAAAGTAGATAATTGTGCACTGGACAGCAAATGTGTCACTGAAGATCCAGACAAGGCATTGCACATGAAAAGGAATAATACAAATTATGTGTACATACTAATAGATTCTGAATTAACTGTAAAAAATTCCTAAGTATCATTGGAACAGTCAATGAAGATATCTATGCAATGCTCAGTGCTAAAAAGGACAGACAGAGAGACAGACAGAGAGACAGACAAAGAGAGAGAGAAAGCGAGAGAGAGAGAGAGCGAGAGAGAGAGAGAGAGAGAGAGAGAGAAAGACAGACAGAGACAGAGACAAAGACAGACACAGACACAGAGACAGAGATAGACAGAAATAGAGACAGAGACAGAAACAGAGACAGAGTGACAGAGAGAAGAAATGTTAGGTTAAGATAATAGAAAATAATAGAAACTTGTTATGGAAAATATTTTGTTAGTAACAATGTTGATTATTAAGAGTGACCTGGAGAGGACTATTCAGTTGTGATCTTGACATGTCAAAAAGCCGGAGAGAATTACCAAAATGAGTGGTTCTATTGACAAATTGAATTTCTATGATGCTCTTTCCTTTAAGGAACAAAAAACATTGTTTTAAATAACCAGGATTAAAAAAATAAGATCTGTAATTTGATGATCTACTTGTGTAAAAAAAAAATAATTGTGTTTTTCCTAGAGAAGAGATGGATAAAAAAAAAAAAAAAACCCACAGATAATCAAACTAATACTCAAAAGGAAAAAAAAAAAGAAAATCAGTAGTGTGAATAGTAACATGTGATATGGGCTTGATGGAGCAAATGTAATAAAAATAATGCAGTTTGTTAAATTATTTATTCTACTTTGTTTTTGGAATTCCTCACAATTTAATTGTCTCTACAATGTGTCATGTTTAAAAAGTTATAATCAAAGATACTGTGCAAAGATATTTTTGTAATTACCAAATAACTGTTTGAAAAGTGAAAATGTAAATCAGTCTATAGATTTTTTTTTATACTAACAATGAATAAATCTGATTGTTTCTAGGACTTTCCCCTTTTTGTATTAGACTAAATATGTTGGGGTTATATAGACTTAGCCTGAGTCAAAAGATGAAAAAAGTATATCCTTCTCCCGAAATGGTTAATTATGGATTTTTTTTGGTCTAAAAATAAATTTCTTAAGGGGACAAAATGTATCTTTTTGACATTTGACATTTATGATAATGCAGAATATGCTAGTGTTATCCACATAAAATGCTGAAAATATACTGGTATATATTTGACATATATCAGCTGATGAAAAGAATAAAACATTCAGGAACTCATAACAAATTGAATAGTTTTCTTGCATCCTAGACCAATTTAGCTTTGTTTAACATTTGGATAAAAATGGGGAAATATCAGCAAAGTTTCAGACGTTTCCATATGTGAATTTGAGCTTCAACATCTCATTATATAATTCCTTTTGAAGATCATTTACATATATAATATTTCTTTATCTTTATGGCAATATACGGAATAAATTTTTCACTTTTTATCTTTATTTGTTATTGTATAGGCAAAGCTATAGATGCTAATCGATACTCCATAACAATTTTACATAAAGAAAAATTTTAGCAATCTAGTTAAGTTATGAACATCGTCTCAGAATAGTTTTTTTAATAAATATAACTAAATGTATATGATTAAAAAGGAAAATAACAATATTAAGAAATAGTTATTAATAAATTTTAAAAATCTACTTCATGTACCCACAAGGTAGGAACCCTATTGTAATGTATTTTCATAACTAATCTTATACTGTATTATAAAAGAAGAAAATGTTTCACTTTATACATAATTTGATCTATAGTTAAATTCTTGGTTTCTTCTTTATAGGATCTGAACCAATATGAGTAAACTGACCAACCACATCAGTTAAAATGTTAATGAGCTTGAATTTTTCATTGAGTTGACTAATTTTTTTTCAATGAATTGATGGAAATTTACTGTTGTTTTAGTACCTTACTAACACAGAGCCTACAGAATAAAGTCTTTGCTATTGTATTTTGGATAGGAAAAATATGCACATAAAAACATCACAATAGTGGGACACATGAACCAGAAAACATCAAAGTGTCAACAAGTCTAGTTTCACCTTCATGTTACATCCCTTTCTGCCACTTATTTATACACTTTCATTTCCTACCTTCACCATACCTTCAATTATTGTAATAACCACTAGAAATGTTAACTTATAGCAAGACATGTTATTTACTTTCCATTATGGAGTGATAACAAATTTTCTCCTAAAATATAGAGAGAAATAGATTAATTTCTCAAAAAAATATAAAGATTGCTCCCATTCCTTCATGAATAAAAATATATCCTAGGTATAGTCTGCCAAATGTTGAACTATATTTTCTTAGTATTAGAGGCAAAATTTCATTTTTGATAATGTACTGAGAAGATAAAATGCCCCAGAAAAACTCTACTCACTAAATTGATCATTCTCACTGTCAGCCGTGCATGTTTAGTGACATAATTCATAGGCCGATTATGTGCAAAGTGAATGAATCATGTGGTTAAATATTTTCCAGTCACTGTATGAATGATAGATTTAATCAATAATGTGCTGTGACAGTTTATTTGTTAATAACACTGATATTATTTACTTTGATAACTTTTTGGAAATCCATATGTTGGTACTGGGCTCACATATTTGGTTATTGGTCAAATTGTACCCCTAATAGAGAACATATTCATCATCATCATCATCGTCATAACTAGCATTAATACAGAATTTTAAGTTTTTGTTCCTCACAAAAACCCTACAAGGGAGTCTGCTGTTTATTTAATTTAATGTATTTTTTCTTTTGTTTTCATTTTCAAATTTATTCTCTCCCTCTAGTACCTCCCCACCCCTTACTTGAGAAGATGAAATGAATGAATCCTTCGGAGTTGTAGTAGATCATTGTACTAATTAGTAATACATCTTTCAAAATGGATTGTCTTTATACTTTTACTGTTACTATGTAGATTATTGTCCCGGTTCTCCTTTCTTTACTTTATATCAGTTCATATAATTCTTCCCAGTTCTTTTATTTTCTGAAACCATCTTTTCATCAATTCTTATAACACAAAATTATTCCATCACTTCATATACTATCACTATTTCAGCTATTTCCCAGTTAATAGGCAATCCTTCAGTTTCCAATGTTTTACTGCTATAAAAAGAATATGTATGCATATATATATATATATAATAGCACACATATATATATGTATAGTATATACATGCATATGTGTTTATGTTTGTATATATGTTATGTTTTTTTTTTTTTTCTTTCATCTCTTTGGACCATGAACCAAACCAATATTGTTAGTTAGAGGGGGTTTAAAATTTGATTGCCTAGTTCCAAATTGCTCTCTAGAAAGATTGAATTAGTTTTTTATCTACAACAATTGTATATTAGTGCCTTGATTTCCAACAACCCCTGTAGTATATGTCATTTTCCTTTTTTGTTATTTTTTAGCCAATCTCATGGATGTTATATGGTACCTCAAAATTATTGAATTTGCATTTTTCTATTATTGGTTTAGATAATTTTTATATGAGTATTGTTGGCTTTAGTTCTTCCTCTAAAAACTATTTATATCCTCTGAGCATATTTCAGTTGAGGAGTGTCTCCTGTGTGTGTGTGTGTGTGTGTGTGAGAGAGAGAGAGAGACACACACACACACACACACAGAGTGAGAGAGAGAGAAACATACAGAAAGAGAGAGAGAGAGAGAGTGAGGGTAAATAGCAATTGTTTTTGTTTTGACCAAAAACCCTGAGGTCTTCCCCTTCCAGATTATTTCAGATAAAGATAAGATAAAAGCTGCAGATAAAAAAGGCCTTTTCTTTTTTTGTTGTTTCATTTTTTACCTAGCCTTAATCACTGAATTGACATTTCCTCAGTCAAATTCAGACCTGTTGAAGATGTTAGCTTAAAAAAGTTAGTCTCCCATTGTCTCTAGCCGCCATCTCCATTCATCCTGATCTAAATCTTGCCTCTGGATCCACATGGCTCTAGAGGAAAAAGTGGTCCTGGTGACTTATCACAGCCTTGCTTCACTTAAATCCAATTCACTTGCAGGTCATGATATCACCTTCCTGATATCATCTGTCTTCTTTGAAAATGAAGGACAAAGAACAGTAACAACAGATGTCTGTCTAAGCTACTATGTCTGAGAGAATAAGAGCATAGTAAATATTTATCCATTCATTGATTCATTTGGCCCTGAGAAAATTTGTTAAGTAGACACAGTACCTTGAACAACATAACTGATTTTCGTAACTGTTTGGCATTTCTCCCCCTTACTGCATTTTAATTATAGATAATATGACTTAGAATTATAAGGGATCATAGAAATCATCTAGGCTAATACTTTTATTTTACAAATTGAGAATATGAGACCCACTGGAGTAACTTGCCTAGGATTACATAGTAGCAGAAATATGATTCAAACACCAGAAACAGAAAAATGCTGGTATCCATCAGGGCCCTTACTTCCTATTTTTTTTTCAAATGTATGTTTCCAAAATCCATCCAATAAATCTTATCTTATGTTTCTAGAATGCCCTCCTTTCTCTTCTCCCCATCAAAATTGTTCTCTTTCAAGTTCAAATGCTATCCTCTGTATGAATCCTTCTCTGATAATACTCCCCCCAATTCTTAACATCATTTCCTGATCCTCAAGTTGCTGTGATTCTGCTTATCTATGAATGTGTGATATTTCTGATACTACTTTTAGGACCCCTATTTTGTTTACCTGCTTATATCTTCTTTATCAATTACAGTCTCTTGAATTCAATATGTGCTTAATAAATATCTGGAAAACTGAATAACGTGAATAACATTATTTGTTTAGTATAGCATTCATAGCATTAAATAATTATCTAAATATAGGTTATAATTTTTCAATATTTTAAAATTGCAATTCAGTTCTTTCTCATTCTATGAAAACAAACTCATTATGGAAACGCTTCCTTCAAACTGTTCTCTTTCTCTCTCTCTCTCTCAAGAAACATCAATTATGGCTGAGTCCTGAGGACAATGTGTTAGAAAAGACACTCTAATAAAAGTAAAGACCTTAGAGGCAAACAATCTAAAACCTGTCATAATAATGAAGTCATAATCAAGAATATTTCAAAGATTAACATTTTCCTGTTAATATTACTATCTGGATTCATGAATCTGGATTAGAAATCTTTTGAGGTATTAAAAAAACTCACAATCAGAGATTTTGAACTGAAAGAAACTTAAGCAGATATCAATTCCAACTCATTCATTTAATATATTAAATAACTTACCCAGTGTCAAACAAATCTAAGAGCAGAGGGCTAAATCTACAATTCTCTGACTCTAAGTGCAGTGTTCTATCTACAATATTGATGTGGGAAAACTTACTATCTTTGATTCCCAAACCCCTCTAGTTAATGTAATTACCCTTTAACTCACAAATCCTAGTCCCTTTGAATTCCAATAGAAGATCTGGACCTGTCCTAGCCCCATCCGGATCTGAGCCAACTTTGGGACTACACCCAAAAGCCCCTCGAGCTAAGTCTCCTATTACAAAAGGGCCATGCTGGGAACCCCTCTTTGCAGAGATTCCAAACATGGTAGCCATGTGAGGACCCTCTGTCCACTGGACCCTCTGTCCAGTGCCCTCCTTGTCTCTACCTTCACCTATCTCCTACTTCTAAACTCAATAATAAACTGCTTTTATCAATCTAGCTCTCGGGCTAATAAATGCTTTTATTGGGGACTTGCGCCACTACTAGACTTCATTTACCTCAGTATCCTTGCGCTGAATCCAAGGGGGTTACAGGGAGCTTTGCTTGACTTCCTGTACCTCAAACCTGCCACTAGACCTTAACTAAACCCTAATTTCATTTAGGTACCCCAAATTTAGACCTCAACAATATCACACAGGATCTGTTCTTTCTAGGAAAAGGTATTTTCTAGATTTCAATATTAAATCAATAATTTTGAATATCAGAAAGAAATTATGTATCATCAACACAACTCACGTGTATAAAAAAGTGTTGAGGTAATTTTTTTCTACAACAATATTAATAATTATCATATAAAAACATTGTATATGTGTGTATACATACATAATTAAATAATAAGTATTTATTAAGATTCAGTTAGGCACAATGAAGCTAAAATAATTATTTAAGTATTCACATAGGATTATAATTTATATACATTTAATTGTTCTCATTGAAATTAATTGAATAAACAAAAAATGAAATAATTTTGTTATATAGGAAAGCTAACAGGATTTAGTGGGTAGAGGATTATTTGTAGCATCAGGGAAACATGAATTCAAGTCCTATTTCTAATTTCTAATTAATTATCTGACTGTGAGTAAACCACTTATGGTCTTAGTATCCAAAATAGCTGAGCTGTATAGATAGCAGAAAATTACAATGATAACTCTTCAAACCAATGAAATCACAGGTCCAAACAAAATTAAATAGATAACTATATTCAGCATTGAGCAATATATTTTTCACACTTATTTTTCCTGTGTGGATTGCTAGATAAATATTTTTTGAACATTAATGGATATGCTTGAGAAGACTCCATTTGATCCTAGGCTTAGTAAAATCAATACAATGTCTGGTTACAAAGCTTATATGGAATCTCACAATGTTTAAGTTCCATTGATATATGAGAAATCTTATACAATGACCAATTTATTTGGTGAACTTATCTCCCTGTGTTATGCATCTCTTGATAATAGCTATTGCCATTGCATCTCAAAGAATTTTGAATAATAACATATGAAATGGGAGTCACCTTGTTAAAGGAAAAGCTTTAGGCTATGTTTTGCTCAATTGAATAAACTGCTATTTGAATTGAATATAAAAGGGGAAGAGTTGAGCAGACTGTATTTGGGGAATTATACAGTATTTTTAGTGATTCCAACCTGTTACTTGACATCTTTTTAACACGTCTTTTTAGCACTAATATTCTCTTGAGAAATCAGTTGACTGTAAATCAGGGAATAAACATGACATTCTCCAAAGAACCAAATTGCAGGTAAGCCAGAGGTAATATAAAAAGATGGTAGATGTAAGCTGGCTGCCGCATTTTAAAATTGATGGCTTTCATTTAAGAAGGGAAGTAAAGGGCATTATCAAAAATATAATGACCAGAAAAGCAGGGGGACTAATTTATGTTTTCAGATTAAGTGATTTTTATTGTTCAGCAATTTTATCCAATAATGTCCCTGGTAGATCAAAGAAATCAAAGACATCAAAGAAGGAGGGAAAACATCTATATGCAAAAATATTCATTGCACCTATTTTTGCAGCAAAAAACCAGAAACTAAAGGAGTGACAATCAATTTTAGGAATGGTTGAAGAAACTATGGTGTACATGTGAAATTGAATATTTTTGAATGTATTTTATTTTTTTCCAATTACATGTCAAGACAATTTTTTAGCATTCATTTTAACAAGATTTTGAGTTACAATTTTTCTCCCTCTCTTCCTTTCCTCTCTTCTGAAAAAAAGAAGGCAATTTAATAGAGGTGATACATACACTATCATATAAAACACATCTTTATATTAGTCACAGCTGTGAAAGAAAAAAACAGATCAAAAGAAAAACACATGTACAAATAGAATAAGTGAAAAAAAAAACACTTCAATTTGCATTCAGAGTTCATCAGTTGTTTATCTGGATGTGGAAAGCATTTTCCCTTCATGAATACTTTATACTTGTCTTGGATCATTATGTTGCTGATAAGAGCTAGGTCATTTATAGCTGTCCTTCATATAATGTTACTGAATACAATGTTTATCTGGTTCTGCTCATTTCATTTTGCATCGGTTTATACAAGTCTTTCCAGATTCTCTCCCCTCAACCCTTGAAATCTTCCTGTTCATCATTTCTTATTGCATAGTAGTATTATTTTACATTCACATACCACAGGTTGTTCAGTCATTCCCTAATTGATGGCCATCCTTTCAATTTTCAATATTTTATCACCATGAAAAAGACCACTATAAATGTTTTTTTGCACTCGTTCTTTTCCCCATTTTTATGATCTCTTTTTGATACAGACCTAATAGAAGGTGGATCAAAAAGGTATGAAGAATTGGGGTGCCCTTTCGGCATAGTTCCAAGTTGTCCCCAATAATGGTTGGATCAGTTCACAACTCTACCAACACTGCTTTAGTGTTCCAATTTTCCTATATCCTCTCCAACATTTATCAAATTTCTTTTTTGTCATATTAGTAAATCTGGTAGCTGTGAGGTGGTGCCTCAGAGTTGTTTTAACTTGTATTTCTCTAATTAAAAGCGATTTAGAGTACTTCTTCATATATCTATAAGCAAGCTTTGATTTCTTCATCTGAAAACTGCCTGTTCATATCTTTTGACCATTTATCACTTGGGGAATGGTTTGTAGTCTTATAAATTTGACTCAACATGTGAAATGAAATAGTACTATACTATAAGAAATCTTAGGGCAACTATATGGTGCCCTGGATAAAGAACCATACCTGGAATGAGGAAGAATTAATTTCAAATCTGGCTTCAAAAACTTATTATATTTGTGTGATCCCAGGCAAGTCATTTAACCTTGTTTGCCTCAGTATCTTCATCTGGAAAATAAGTTGGAAAAAGGAAGTGGCAAACCACCTTAGTATCTTTGCCAAGAAAATGCCAAATGACACCATGAAAAGTAAGTCACAATTGAAAGGACCAACCAGCAAGAAATCATAAAATAAATGATTTTGGAAAGATCTAAAAAGACATAAACTGATGCAGAGGGAAATGAGCAGAATAAGCAGAACACACAGCAACATTATAAAGAAAAACAACTTTGAAAGACTTAAAAATTGTGAGCATCATAGTGTTATTCTAGAAAATTGATTAGGATCTTTTCTACTCATCTCATGAAAAAGAAATGACATTAAAATGCAGAATGAGACATCTTTTTCCTTTTTCTTTTTTTAAAGAAAGGAACAATGTAAATTTTTATTGACATCCATATTTGGTACAAAAGTTTTCTTTATTTTTTTCTTTTATATCAGAAATATTGGTGGGAGGAAGAAAAATAAATTCTTAATTGAAAATAATAAAATGAAAACAATACTTTTCTATAAAATTTTATTAAGATATCTTGTCACAGCCTGCTGATGAGGCTTCTTGAAGACTATGCCACCGGAGCATGGATTCTCTGAAACTCTACCAAGTTTAAAGGGTTTGAGTGAGAGCCCAATAATTGACTAAATAGATCATACAAGTATCAAAGTAATGTGAGTAGAGCTGTTTGTCAACAGAAGTTTTGACAGCAGACAACTTTTTTTTTTTTTTTTTTTTTTTTTTTTGCTATAGAGATTCAGAAATATCTTCCAATACAGTGTGGAAATGTGATTTAAGTCAAGAAAGATAACATTTAAGCTAACAAGAGTTCTGACTGTAAGTTAATGAAAATGAATATGTAATGTTTCTCCTCCAACTAATGGATACCTACATATATACTGTATCTATATTTCTTGTAAAAAGTGAGGTTTTTATCTCTATACTCCTTGGGAGTCTCTACACATCAACATAATTGTGTCTTATAGTGAGATACTTGTCCAGTGACTGAGCATATTACCAGAGAAATTGAATAGTATAAATTTTACATTCCAATGACAAATGAAAGCAGAAAGCAAAAGGCAGTAGTATTTAAAATGAAGGAAAGCTTATGGTTTCTACTCAGAGAAGTAAATAAAAGAATTGACAAGAATGGAAAGAATGGTGTGTGTGTATATGTGTGTAGTTATGTATTTATTTGATAGAAACATTTTGTTTTATACTTGCTCATCATAGATTATACTGTTCATGTTAAACATGAACAAAAAGAATGACAAGAATCATTATAGCTTGTTTATCAATATCCATTGCAGAGGATAAGAAGTCAAAGAATATCTATGAGAATTTCAATGGGAGCCTTTAAGTTATATCAACATCTACATTAATTAACTGTACATTCATTGTATAATGTAATTCAATGCACAGGGATCATAAAGATCGTAAGAAAAAATAGGCTTAAAAACATTCGTGGTAAGAAATGTGGTCAAAATTTTGTAAATCATGTTTAAAAAATATCCAACTTTTACATTATATAAGCTCATTTTCATGTTAAATAGCTCTGAAAATTATAAATGAAAATCAGTTACAATAATGACCAATCAATCAATCAGTACGAAGTGTCTTCCATGCCCTAAGCACTGCACTAGATGCTGGGAATGCAAGTTTAAAGAATGAAAGGATGTTCACCAGCCAGGATCTTACATTATAATGGTGACATAACACCTACCTGCATAAACATAGATAGCATCAATTTAAAGCTATTCAACACAAATATATGAATGCAATTAAATATAAAGTATATATAAAATATGAATATATATTTTTCTATAAATATAAAGAAGGAGGACTGAACACCTGAGGGGATGAGGAATTACTTCATACAGAAGACCATACTTGAACTACAGCTTATATGGAAAGGACTCCACAAATTATATTTACAAATTGCTTGAATGAATCAAGCTATTCCCTAGGTTATAAAGAATAATGTGTCCCCACGATGCTCTGTTGTCAAAAACTTAATGTTTCTGTGCACAGTGGTGAGTGCAAGATTTGGTAGCATCTTTCAGGAGCACTATAGTTTGCCTGAGACTCAAGTTTAATGGTATGTCATTAAACCCCAAGGGGCTTGATACATCTGTTTATAACGGTGAACTGATTCAGAGAAGCAGAAGCTGCCAAAATCTGCTTTCCAAAAGACATAGCCAAGATCCCAGACAAACTATGCTAGCTAAACATCCTCAGTACCTCATGTATAATCACAATTATTCCCTAGGTTTCCAACAGTCATGGAAATGATACATATATAGGCTTAAATGCCCACATTTCAAATAAATAGACCATCCAAACACAGGGAAGCAGAGAAGTTCAGAATCAAGAATGGCAATGTTGTACAGAAGACCATCCATATGTGAGAATATGTTTTGTTCCAAATTCCCCAGGCAGTTGTGTAGTTGATGTTTTAATTCTGGCTCTGCTTTTTTGACATATGAATAGTCTTCCTGAATAGAAATGAATCAAAGATTTATTTAAACAACAGCATAGATATTAATAGCAATGCATGTTGGGTGGCACAGTGGGTAGCACTCTGGCCCTGAAATCAGAAAAACATGAGTTCAAATCTGGCCTCAGATGCTTACAAGCTATGTGACTCTGGGCAAGTCATTTAATCTCACTTGCCTTTATTTCTTTTATTAAATGGACTGGAAAAGGGGAAAACACAGAAAGGGTCACAAAGAACTGTATATAACTGAAATGACAACAACAAAAAATGTATAGCATGTGCTATATCTTACTTGATCATGTGAAGTATATCAGGGATAGGAACATTTTAGGAATACTATATACATCAAAATAAAGATCATTTGATCTACTTTCTATTCTTAGGTACTAGGGTAATTTTAATTTAAGTATCATTGATTTTTAAGTAATGTTATTTGTTATAATGTTTATATATTATATATAGTCAATAAGCTCTTAAGCTATGTTACATGTAAATACCTCAGAATTGTACATGACTAACATGTCACTGCAGAACAATACTATTATACCTCATACATCTTAATAGTAGAATTCAGACTAAGATGTAAATATATAATTCTATAGAAGCCACCTCTCAATTTATTTATTGTTAATATAAATGTTTAACAAGCCACATAGACTGTTTACAGAATTATGGTACTCATTTCCCCATGATGACTTTAAAAATTATTGTCTATATTCAACATTATAGTGACATCATAGGAAGCTATGGACTATAGAACTCGGATGGTCTTTCCTTCTTTGCAGAGGTTGGAGAGAAGGGGAAATTATTGATATAGATGACTGTAAATACCTTCAGATTTGATTAATCTGTTGGTTCATTTTGCTTAATTGTTTTCCCCTATTCTTTTATTTTTCTATTATGTTAGCAAGCATAGTTTGCTGGACAAATAAGGAGAAGGGACATATTTTTAAATTAAGTTGATATGAAAAGAAAAGATATTAATATAAATTTGAAAAATTGTTGTGTTTGTGCTGAGTTATCTATTAACATTCTCAGTTTCTTTTTTTTTAATCAAAACTGCAAAGATGGCTATATGTAGTTAGTTCATGACCTAGAGAAGAGGTTTTCTGGGATTTAATCTTTGAGAGTTTTCTTCATCTTGTCAAAGACCTTTACATAGTATACATTATACTATACTCACATATGGAAAGTGATTGTTGGTCATGTTTACATGATTCCACATATATTAAGAAAAGAGTATGGATATGGGTATTAATGCCTTAAGATGGTAATTGCATCTGTCATAGAAAGCATTTTATCAGCACCCAGTTGTTTAAAACAAACATTTTAAACATATTGAGGGGGATTTTCTTTCTCAATTTTTCCATTTGTCAATTAATGCTATATATATATATATCCAAATAAATTGGTCAGGAAAAATGCTGTCATATTTTCTTGCAGATACCTGTTTCACTATCTTCTGACACAAAAAATCTAGGTATACTTCAATGAGCTCTCATTAATCTTATTCTAAACCATGTGAAATCTGGAAGCATCAGTGTTTAGCAGTCCATCAAAGGTAATCATCAATTCCATCTTAAAAAAAAAAAAAACCTCAGGTTCAAAATGCAGATTAATAAGGAAGAATTTTCTCTATATATAATAAGAAAGGACTTTAATATGCAGTCATACAGAATCAAGAACCATGGTTCCTTAGCTGGAAATGATCTCACCCCTGGAGTATTGTACAATTTTTAAAGCATACGTCCTCTCCTGGGTAAGATCAGCATACAGTTTCCTTCATTGATTCCTCTAGCTTCTGAGAGATTAAGTTGTACAAGGTAAAGAAAGAATTTCTTGAATGCCCTTTTTTTCTGTGGAACGAAACAATAGTTGAAATTACCTACCACTATTAAGTCTTGCCTCTGGCCCAGGTTTGTAATTGATAACAGGCATGAATTATCATAAACTTCCATCTGGCCAGGTATTCTGCAGCTTACTTCCCCAGAGGTATTATTTCATTTTCTCTCACTTTTTATGAACCAAATGACCTCCACCATACTTCCATCCTTGACTACGTGAATTTCCAGGCATATGCCTTCTTGAGGTGTGATGTTTTTTTTTTTTTTTTTTTTTTCCTTTCCCCTCTACTAAATCTTTCTTCCCATCTCAGGGAAGTCTTCATCATATCTATGAGATTTTAATAATTTTTTGCATTGAAAAGTCAATCTTTCTTTATATATTGATCTTATTTTCTTTGTAGGAATATAGACAATTGGCATTATAAATAGCTTCTCCTGACAATACTAGATTCCTTCTCTATTTTTAGTCATCTTCTATCACATGCCCACAGTTATCCTTTTTATTGGTTTTTATTTATTTTTTGTTGGGGATACAAAAGATATATATATATATATCTTAAACCCACTTTCAAAGTAGTTTATTATGTAATGGGAAGAAGATATCTACATTAAAAACTGTGCTATAAGAAATTTTTTAATGCCTAATCTTTCTAGATAAAGTGCTGTGGTTAATTTGAAGGGAAAGATATCAGTTTCATATTGGGGAAGAAGGCAGAGAAGAAGGTTTTATGGTGTAAATTTCATCTGATTTGATTCTTGAAGAAAAAAAGGACTTGGACAAATAAATATTGAGGATAGGAAATTAGAATCCCTTTAAAGCATAAAGGATAACACAACAAAAGTAAAGAGATAAAAAAAAAAAAACAGACAAGATAAGAATGAGTGAATGAAGCATACCCCTATTTGGCTGGGATATGAAAAGTCATATGACATAAGCAGTCCAGGTAGCTATTAAAGTTAGGTTGGCAGAAGACTTTTAACACCAGAATCATAACCTCCTTTTTTGTCACTGCAGTTATAGTACACATTAAGTACATAATGAATGTTTGTTGATTAAATGGTTGATGAGTCTATTGATAAATACATTCTTATCAAAATTCCTCTGTAGTTTCCCCTGCTTTTTAATAAAACTGAAATGACAAATATGAAAATATATAGCATATGCTATCTATATCTATATGTAGAGTTGAATAATATTCTATCTCACATAATAGTAACTATAATATCCCTCATATTTTAAACAAATCTCAGTCAACCTCAATCATAATTTCAAATATAAAAAAAAAATGTTCTTGGAATTGGAGTAAAGTTGTATAGGAATTTTGTTTGGTTTGACTGAGGAAAACTTGGTCATGCCCCTAGATGGAGTTAAAAATTTAAAAATACCAACCTAATTCAAGGCATTCGTTATTCCTAAGATTGGAGCTAATACAATGTTTCAGTGAAATCCCTAAAGAATTATTTAATCAAGAAGGGGAGGTTTCATTTTTTTCTGAATTTCTTGGTCTTACTTGACCACCCCTTTTTTGGCCTGAGAAAACCTTAAAAACTTTGAGGGTTCCATAAATTCAGGAGTTTTTACCTTCCATCAATAACAAATCACTGATCAGGTGATGGTAGCCATTGGCATTGGAAGCCAAGGACAGACTGGATTTAATTCATGACTACATAAAAAAAAACAACAACAAAAAAAAAAAAAAAAACAAACAAAAAAAACCAAACTCCACAAAGAAGCTCTACAATATCTAATGGGGATTTCTTGAGCATAAAAACTTCCTGGTAACCAAGAGATGAAATTATATCTTTGTCACATGTTCTAAATGTGAGACCATATTCTCCTAGAATCTCTATATCCTGGTGAAAGAGTGTATTAAAGATTCATGGAGGAATATTTTGTGTCAACTCTGCTCATCATGTTACCTTTGTAAAGGTTTCTTTTTAGAAGTTACTTGAAGTAAACTGACAAAAATTGATCTTCAAGAATCTTGGGAGTTAATTCATTGGCAAGACCTTAGATTAATTATAGTGACAAAACAAACAAACTTCTTCCCCAACTTATTAGAGTTATCTTTAAAATCCTAAAAGCTGCAGTAGCAGAGTTCTGGAAAAGTGACTTGTCATTGTGAAGCAAGCACTTCAGTAGATGAGTTATACATATTACTTCTGAATTTGGTTATTTCAACATTTCAGGTGATGGGTGATAAGAGATTAAAAAGTATATTGGTCTTTCTGTTTCAAGTCTGTCTTTGCTTGAATCAATCTTCTATATATATCCCAAAGTGTGTATAGAATGTATGAGGTGTTCATGGAGGACTATCCCTTGTAGTGTGAGGGCTTGCCAAGCTCTTTTCAGGGCTATCCATTCCCTTTTAGTGTTCCCTTTTAACCCAACATTCATTTATGGTTCCAAGGAAATGCAGTAGTCACAGCACCACACATCAGTAAAACTGTCTTGACCGATGAATTAAATCATACTGAGGCATTTCAACAGATCTTGAAGCCATCAGTAACTTAGGGGGATGTCTACTCTAAGAATGGGAACACTTCCCCCAACAGAACGTGTATATAAAAAAAATTGTTCCAACAGACATAAAGGCAACTTAAGTAGATGCTGAGGAGAGCTTGATCAGACCTTAAAGACATCAAGCACATCCACTCTCCTGATTCATCATTAGTTGTCCTGACTTTTGTCTTGCCCCTGGACTTCTATGACTATGAAAGAGATACTGAGGATAAGGCCTTTTCACAACTCTGAGTCACTTAAATCAAATTCATAAGTTCAAGCCTTATGATCCTCATCCTCATGATATCACTGGTTCTCTTTGAAAATAAAGAATGAACAATAATAACAACAACAATGTGATATTCCTCTAGGAAAAATTACTTCAGTAGGAATTTTAGGGAAAATTCCTTTTCTACAATGTCAAGAAGCTTCAAAGCTCCCTTTTGCATCAAAGATAAAATACAAGTTCCCCTGTATATCATTTAAAGCTCTTCCTTATATGACTCCAGTTTAACTTTCTAGGCTGGGAGGCAAATATCAACGTGGGAGCATGGTAGCAAAATATAGTGATAACAAAGCACAAGTGTGGGAGGAATAAAGCATGGCCAGATATCTTCAAAATGGAGGCCAAGGAAAGAAAAAATCTAATGGTAAAAGAAGCATGGGGAGAGTGAGATGTTTCAAAACAAGAAGGCTCAAGCACTGAAGGCAGATACAGGATGAAAAGGCAGCTGAGACATTGGTGGTAAAATCTCAAAAGTAAGAAGCATATTTGGGAAAGGAAGAAGTATGGCCAGTCTGGACCTCTTCCTAAAATGTGAGTTCTGGGAGGAACTCATCAATAACAAAGGGCTTCAAAGAAAGGAAAACATTTTCCAGGGTGAGAATGACAAATCAAGTTAAGGTTAATTCACAAATATATTTCTTCTCCTGGTAAGAATGTTCTTTCTGAAGTCATATCTGTAGAATCCCATTTTAAAATCCCTTTTAAAAGTAAATTCAATAATTTTGTTTAATTTAGAAAAAAATCTAATAATCACCTTTTAAAAATTCTTTATTTCCCCTTGTGCCCTCCTCCCCCATATAGAAACAAAGACCAAAGATAATTTCGTGGTAAACACCTGATTTGCTGGAAAGTAAACCACTTCTAAAATCCCTGCATGAGAATGTATTGTATTTTCAAAATGCTTGAATAACTCTCAGTAGCTCTGAGAGTCATTATATGTGCATCACCAAGAAAATAAACCTTTTACTGCTGGATAATGCAGAGTAAAATGAACATTAGCTATTCATTTTTGGTGATGGAGGCATTACATTTATACAACTTGTGGAATTTTCATTTATACATTGTTCTGTATCACTTTGCTTATTTTAACACTGTTACAATTTGTCCTAGTTATCAGTATTTCAAAAATTGGTTGTGGCATAAATCCATGGAAAATAGTGGGTCCTAATGAATCATGCACAATAATAGACTGTGGGGAATTCTGTCCTAATCTGAGATTAGTATTGAATCTGTTCTTGTGTAAAGCAGCTTCTTCACATTATGGTGGTTTGGTTAATCTATGACTGCTCTTTGTTTTTCTTCAATGAGATCAATTTTCCAGTTTCTCGAATTATAATATTATTTTGCTTATATGGGCACTCTATAACTTGTGTGCATGTGAGTACACAAACACACACATATGTGCACACTAGGAAATTCAGAGCTCTATCTATTAAGATATATTTATAGAAGGACATATAGAGATTTAGGTCTAAATAGATATTTATATATCTATATATGCCTACATATATATAAGGAGAGATATCTATATGTAGATAGATTTATTTATAGCTCCATATATTTTTATAGAGAGTATCTATAAAGAAAGATAGAGGAGCTAGATGGTGCAGTGGAGAATACCAGGCCTGAAGTCTTCCTGAATTAAACATCTGACCTCAGATACTTACTAGCTTTATGACCCTGGGCAAGTCAATTAATTAATTCTCTTTGCCTTGCAAACCCCAGATGGGATCAGGAAGAATAAGACATGAAATGATTGAACAATAAAACAGCAAATTATCTAATTGTGTGTGTGTGTGTGTGTGTGTGTGAAAGAGAGAGAGACAGAGACAGAGAGAGACACACAGAGAGAAACAGAGAGAGATAGAGAGAGAGAGAAAAAGAGAGGGGAAGGGAGAGGAGGAGGAAGAGAGGGAAGGGGAGAGAGAGGGAGAGAGAGGGAGAGAAGGGGGAGAAGGAGGGAAAGGGAGAGGGAGGGAGAAAAGGAGGGAAAGAGGGAGGAAGAGAGGGGAAAAAAAGAGGGAAAGGGAAGGGAGAGGAAGAAGGAGAAGGAGGGGGAGAGGGAAAGGGAAAGAGGGAGAGAGGGGCAGAAGGAGAAGGTAAGAGGAAAAGGGAGAAGGAGAGAGAAGGAAGGAGGGAAGGAGAGAAGAAAGAATAGGGGGGAGGGCTAGACAAATAGAGACAGACAAAGAGAGACAGAGACAGAAAAACAGAGAAAGTCTGAGAGAAAGTATACACACAGGAGCCATCTCTAGTTGCCCTAATTTATATCTTGTCATTTAGCCAGACAACTCCAGAAGAGAAAATGAATCTGGTAAATTTGCACAGCTACTACCTCACTTAAATCCAACTCAGTGTATATTATAGTATCACCTTCCTGATGTCATGGTCCTCTTTAAAAACAAAGGACAAACAGCAGCAGCAGCAGCAGCAGCAACAACACCACCACACAAACACATAGAAAGATAAATGGGTATAGATTTATGCATATATATGCATATATGTGTGTATGATATTATTATCTCTAAGTGTAAACTTTCCTCTTTTTTTCCCTTTTGCCTAACATTAGTGAGGAAAAATCTAGTATCATGCTCATGGTGTCTACATTTAAATCTCAGTGAAACAAAAGGCGATTTACTCAAGGAGTAGTTTAGATTAATCTAGTTTAGATTAGGATAGCTCTGGAGGGAGCTTTGACTTTAGTCACTACCAATAACTTATTTTAGTTTTTATCTTAGTAAAGCATGTTTCTATGCCCAATGAAATACTTTCTCCAACACATAGATATGCATATATACACATGCATGCACGTGTATACATACACTATTGTAATTTTAAAATGTTCAAGAGACATAATTTCTGGGTAATTTAATCATTTTATTAATAAGAGCAGCATGTTATTAATAAAATAGTCATTTGGCCATTTCTCTTAGACCAAAACCAATCATGGGAGTCAGGCTCACAATTTATATGCCTTTCAAAGTGTAGTTCTTCCTGAGGGGTGGCAATCAAATCTGATTAGTTAACACAATAGGAGGTAAGCTATATTAAAATGAAAGACTAAAAGCTACATAATGTTAACTTTGGACAGAAATACTATCTCCAACCCAGACTACCCATAGCTTTGGGCTATCTATTCAAAGAACTTATATCTCATCTGAGCCTGAGCAAAACACAATAGCTTCCACCACACTAGTAGGGTCTTGAACAAGAAAGTTAATCCAATCTCATTATCAGCAATGTATTTCAAAAATCTGAACTTTTAAAACAAGGATTTTGGAAGAAGGGGAGAGGTCTGAATCTCCTAAAATTATTGGTTATTAATAATCATTTCTCTCAACACATATACATACACATATACACATGTATGTAGGTGTATATGTATAATATTTTGCTAAAATCAAATATAATTTTTCTGTGTGACATAGCTATGTTTTGATGTCTGGTTAAACCTATTGTCCATTTATCAGAATAATGTTTTTAAATAAATAAAATATAATTACAAAGGAAACAGTTATACTGAAATGAAGTTATCAATTTTTGTAAGCTTCTGGACCCCAAGCTTATATTATTCAAACTGAGTACAATTATATAGATTAAAATCTTTTGAAAATTACTTGTGAGTGGGTTTTCAAAAAAAAAAAAAAAGAGTATTCCAAATAAATAAAAATTGAGAAATCCTCTATTTCTAAAGTGTGTGTGGGGGGAGAACTTTAGGAAATCATAAAAAGGGATCAAGATGATTTCTGATAAGCCATAACTGCACCCCTAATTGCATCCTTTCAAGTGATTGAAATGTTTAGGAGGATTTTGGTAAGGTCAGAAAATGTTAAACTCTCCAGATTTCCCACACAAACAGAACAAATTTGCAATTCGGGGCAAACATAGACTGGTAAAAAAAAAAAAATATTTGAGGCAGAACAGGGTTTTACTGGAATAACCCAAAAGAAGACCCAACTTGGGTGGGATATAAACATCTTCAGATTAGCTCCATGGAAATAACCAGCAAGAGTTCTGGGACTAGCTAAGTTTGCCTGGAACCTCCATAGGAATGTTCATCTCCTGGGTAACATGGGGATAGAGAGATCTGAGTCCAGGAAGAGTGAGGAAACTTCTACTGATTAGGAACAGTTAAGTCCAGCTATGCTGCAGATATGTAGCCATAGATAGAATACCCAGTGATTGGAGAAACAGTGGAGCAAGGAAACTGCTGGCTGCAGGTGGATGCTTGCAAGAGAATGGAGCTTTTGGTTTGAGGTTCTAGGTCAGAGGGGAAAGCTGAAGTGAAGTTGGAGGAACCCCCACTCTAGAATTAGAAGTGCTTACATTGATAATTCTTAATATAAAGAGGAAAATGTATTGTTCTCTTTTGTTCAGTTTTCTTGGGGTCTCTGGAGTCTTGGGAGCAGCCTTTGTTTCAGTTCAGAAATTACCACACAAGTAGCCAGAGGTTAAAGTCCAAATCCTTTATTATCTCTTTCAAAGTATTGTCTCCTTTCCTGGGGCTCAGATGGCTTTCTTAGAGGCCTATTCTCATCTTGGTTCTGAGAGCTTGAGCTCTCGTCTGTCTTCTCTCCCCTCTGAATCTCTCCAAATGAATCCTGGCTGAGGTTCCTAGCTTATATGCTTTACATTGAATATAAACTAATCATTATATCATTAGGAAACCATTATTTGTTGTAAAATTAAATCAATCATACTGAACCATGCTAAACTAGATAACCATTGTCTCTATCAATTCCACTGACTTAGCACTTTGTAAGAATCCTTTGTTTCAAGTTCAGAGTTCTGGCCCATAACAGGCAAAAAATAAAGAACACAACCATAGAAACTTAAACCTCCAAGAAAGCAAAAAGATTATGAAAAAAAAAAAAGTTAATCAATCAGAAAAGGAGATATAGGCTTAAAGATTAAAATAACTCTGAAAATTAGAATTGGGCAAGGAGAAGCCAGCGAAACTATAAGAGACCAAGAAATAACAAAACAAAATATAAATAGTGAAAAAATAGAACAGAATATGAAATGAGAAAAACAACAAATCAAGAGAACAGATAAAGAAGAAAAAGCTATGCCAAAAAAAAAAAAATCACCTTAACCCAATAATGCAAGAAATTAAGAAAGTTGTCCTGGAATGATAGAACATAAAGGAAAAATAGAAATAGGAACAATCCACCAATCACCACCTCAAAGAGATCCTACAAGGAAAACACATAGAGATATTATTGCCAGATTTTGAAAACCACAGTTTAATGAAAAAATTTTACAAGATACAAAGAAACAAACTAACAAACAAACAAAAACAATTCATATGTATTAGAGCTACAATTAGGATTGTATAGGACTTCTCAGCAGCCACAATAAAAGACCACAGATCCTGGAATAATACATACTGACAATCAAAAGAACTAGACCTGTGGCCAAAAATATATCAAGCAAAATTTTCCATGAGATCTAACCAAAAACAAAAAAAGAAATTCAATAAATTTTCAAATTTTCAGAATTTTATCTCAACCAAACTTGAACTAATAGAAAATTTCACATATAAGAGCCAATATCAAGGATTAATTTCAAGGAACTCAACATGGACAAATTGTTTATATGTTGTGAGTAGAAATATATACAATTTATTTAAGATTGTCATCTGTAATTGGATCGTTCAAAAGGAAGATTGGGACAGAGTTGCATATGATCTAATTCTAAAAAGCAATATTGTTTAGGCAAAAGTAAAAATAGTACTCATGTTACACAAATGAGGTTCAGAGGGATAATTGATACAGAGGCATTAGAGTGGGGGGGGTTGTAGTTCTGAAAACCTACTCATCTCTGAAATGGGTTAAATAGGGAACTATACATACCCTTCATGGTATATATTCCACAAAGGGCATAGCACCCTCCAAAATCTGTTAAAAAATAAGGGTGGAGGGAATTGTATAAGGTGAGGTATAAAAGGATAGATATATAGACTTCTGACAGTGGGACAAGGAATATAGATTAATGGGAAATTAAAGGATAAGGTAGAGTATAGAAGGGTATGTAGAGTAATGATAGTAGGATAAGGTATATAGATTAATAGGAAAGGAATAAGAGAGGGGAAAGGTGGCATAGGATAAGATAGAGTATAGAAGGATATTTAGATTAATTGGAATGGGATAAGTATATAGCTTGATGAGAATGAAACAAAGAAGGAAGGAAAGTGGTAAAGGGGGAATGTTGGTGTTCTTTTTCCAAAATACAGCCAGGTGATAAAAGAGTTCAGATCTTTTATTGTGTCTTTTAATATAGCCCAGTTAGCTCAGGCCTATCTCTCTGCTTGGTTCCAAGAGCTCCACCCGAATGTCTCCAAATCCAAAGGTTTGTCCTTCCCACTCCAGCCAGCACCAAGGTAAAAGATACAATAACTCTCTCTTGCCTCGAAGATAGGGTTTGTGGGCTTCCTCCCAGAGTGCTCCTCTCTGACCCCAGTCAATGTTCCAGAAAAATTCCTTCCAGAGTGCTCCTCTCCAATCCCAGTCAATGTTCCCAAGAAAACTCTCCCCAGCTCTAAGAGCTTCCTGTATATATATATATATATATATATATGATCTCCCAAAGGTTAATTCCTCCTTCTGGAGAGAGAGGGATTCTAGGTTATCTCCCAGAGTGCTCTCTGTCCCTAAGGGAGGTATGAATTCGGATATCTTATACTAAGCCTGAAATCTCCCAAACATGTGAACTCCATTGAGTACTTAAATACTTCTTGCTTCTATGAGCTCTCTAAAGGTGTGAACACAAGCATTGTTTTCCATCAGTTGTACTTAGTACCTTGTTTCAAGTTCTGGCCCAAAATATCTCCTTCTAAGATCAAATCAATCATATTGAACCATGCTAAATTAGATAATTGCTGTCTCTATCAACTAACTCTAATGGCTTAACACTTTGTAAAGATTCCAACATCTCCCCTTTTTTTTTGATTTAGAACATAGGCGATCATAACCTCCTTGACTTCTTAAGGAGGTGAGAACTCCAAAAAGGTGATCATGCCTTCCCTGATATCTCAGGAAGGGAGATGAAAATACCAAAGGAAATAGAAAATCAAATCAGATTAGTGGGTTTCTCGAAGGGCTCACTTGAAACAAGATGTACATAAATCCATCAATATGGGAGGCATTACATATAATTACATAAGCACATAGCAATATAACATAGGCTAGTAGTAATGTTAACAAATAACATGAATCAATATGAAGAATTTACACATGTCCATAAGTCCTAGAAATAGTCCAAAAGGAACCCATTGTCCATTAGTTCATCTGTCAGGAATTCAATAATTCCTGTAAGTTTGAAGTAAACAATTTTTCATAACATGAATCAACATACAGAATTATACATCTCCATAAGTCCTAAAAATAGTCCCAAAGAAATCCATTGTCCGTTAGTTAACGTGCCAAGAATCCAATAATTCCTGTAAGCTCTGAAATACTGCAATAGTCTCATCAACAATTTTTTATCTCAAGGAATCCAGTGATTCTTGCTGGTTTTTCAACAACTTGAAATAGTCTCATCTTGTGTTAGAAATCCAATGATTCATGAAGATTTAAAGTTATTTTAACAGTCTCATTATCAGCCATGCTCTTTCAGTATCTGATGTTTCTTGAATCTTTTCTGTTGTTTTGAAGAACTTGAAATGGTCTCTTCTGTTTACCACTTTTGGGATTTCTCTTCATCACCTGGTAATTAATTACATTGGAGCTGTTTGCACTGGACACTGCCCTGTTTGGTTAAAAGGCCTGTGTTCTCCCCAACTGTGATCCTGATTGCTTTTCTGTTGGTTGATGACAACAGAGTCCTGAATTTCTAAAGACTTTCTGGGTGTAACCTCAGCTGCTATCATGCCCCACCTGTCCTTTGATTGATACATAGGAGCTGGGCCTTGCCTTTCACTTCTCTGGGTCAATCTACATTCAGAGGCCCAGTGAAAGCCTTGATTGCATTTTGGACATGGAGTTTTGGGTTTTCTCTCACACTGTCTTCTCATTCTATCTCCATATCTACAATGAGCTCTCAAATGTCCAACTTTTCCACACAGAAAACATCGACGAATTTCTCTAGAAGTCCCTTGCCAAGAGGGACCCTGTCTTTCCATGTTCATCATAGTTTGGGTATAATAAGCATTTGTGCCCACTGTGGCACAGTGTCTTATGATCTCTTCTAAAGGAGCATCTTTGTCTAGTCCCCATATAATTCTTTTGCAAATCTCATTGGCATTTTCCTTAGCCAGATGTCTGGTCATTATTTCTGTTGCTGCATTGTTTCCAATGGTTCTTATTACAGCTGTTTGCAAACGTCCCACAAAATCTGCAAAAGGTTCATTGGGACCTTGCTCTATGTTTGTGAAAGCTTTATTTCCATCTTTCTGTCCAGGGAGAGAATTCCAAGCTTTTATTGAAGCCTTAGAATTTGTTCATACACTGTTATGGGATAATAAACCTGTTCTGAATTCTCTGCATACTGACCTTCACCAGCTAGTTGGTCAAAAGTGATTTGTCCAATAGCTCCTGTTTGCCTGTTGCATTGGGCTTGAATCCTACATAATTCATGAAACTCTGAAAACCACAACAAATTTTGTCCCGGTTCTAAGCATGTTCTTGCTATGGATTTCCAATCATTTGGGGTTAAGATTTCATAAGACAAATTATCTAGCAACATCTTCACATAAGATGATGTAGTCCCATAAAGAGTACCCTTTTTCAAATCTTTAATTTTTTTCCAAATTAAAAGGAGTGTATCTTCTCTCTTTTTGACCTGAAGGGTCAAGCTTTTCAATCACAGGATATGCATGTATAAAATTAGATATATCTTTTCCTTTATTTTTTGCTTTAATTAATGCTTCTTCTAATCTTGTCATATACTGCTTCACAGGAGAAGCTGACTGTATTTCTGCCTCTCTCTCTTCCTCTTCTTCCTCCACCCATGAGGAGGGAGAGTCATGAGATGAGGAATGATCTAATTCCTCCTGCTGTGAAGTATCACACTCAGAATTGTACTTAACTCCATTCTTATCTGAATTTTCCGGCTTATCACCTAGTTTAGTTGGCACTTTCTTCTTTTTCATTTTAACACTTAAATAACTTCTTATAGCCAGTTGTATGAAATTATATGTATTAAATATATCTTTAAAAATTGAGTTAGGGTCATTTTTATTACAGAATTGACAAAGATCCTCTCCTACTAAGTTCCATTCATCTAGATCCAATTCTTTCTCCAGAGAGAAACAAGGACATATGTTCTTAACAATTTGTAAAAGTTCAGTGATCTGCTCCATAATTATAATCAAACCTTGGCTTTCCA
The DNA here is from genome assembly GCF_902635505.1 of Sarcophilus harrisii. Taxonomy (NCBI): domain Eukaryota; kingdom Metazoa; phylum Chordata; class Mammalia; order Dasyuromorphia; family Dasyuridae; genus Sarcophilus; species Sarcophilus harrisii. The sequence continues at coordinate 112,500,738 of NC_045428.1, forward strand.
TAACTTTGACAACACTCTCTAAACATTTTCCTTGTACAGAAACAGAAGGCTGTTTTCTAAACATCTATCCCTTCTTAGTTGAAATTCCACTTTACCTCTTTTAACAAAATTTATTTGTTGTACTCACTCTAATTTCTGGATTGAGGAGACTTTTCCACTCGTTCAGGGTCATAGGCTTTTCCACTGAAATCAGGATCAGAGGCTTTTCCACTGAAATCAGGATCGGAGCTTTTCCACTGAAATCCACTGAAGGGCCTGTCTGCCCCATGTTCAGGGCACCAAAATGTTGATGCTCTTTTTCCAAAACACAGCCAGGTGATAAAAGAGTTCAGATCTTTTATTGTGTCCTTTAATATAACCCAGTTAGCTCAGACCTATCTCTCTACTTGGTTCCAAGAGCTCCGCCCGAATGTCTCCAAATCCAAAGGTTTGTCCTTCCCACTCCAGCCAGCACCAAGGTAGAAGATACAATAAATCTCTCTTGCCTCGAAGATAGGGCTTGTGGGCTTCCTCCCAGAGTGCTCCTCTCTGACCCCAGTCAATATAATATTCCCAAGAAAACTCTTATCAAGCTCTAAGAGCTTGATATATGATATATATATATATATATATATATATATATATATATATATAATCTCCCAAAGGTTAACTCCTCCTTCTGGAGAGAGAGGGATTCTAGGTTATCTCCCAGAGTGCTCTCTGTCCCTAAGGGTGGTATGAATTCGGATATCTTATACTAAGTCTGAAATCTCCCAAACATGTGAACTCCATTGAGTACTTAAATACTTCTTGCTTCTATGAGCTCTCTAAAGGTGTGAACACAAGCATTGTTTTCTATCAGTTGTACTTAGTACCTTGTTTCAAGTTCTGGCCCAAAATATCTCCTTCTAAGATCAAATCAATCATATTGAAACATGCCAAATTAGATAATTATTGTCTCTATCAACTCCAATGGCTTAGAAGTTTGTAAAGATTCCAACAGGGGAAGGAAAGGATGAGGGGAGAAGATAAGGGAGGGATCTCTGGGTGGATGGAAGTTACATAATAGAGGGCAAGTTAAGGAGCAGAATTAAAATAAGAGTTATGAACAATTAGAAATAAGAAATATACACAAACATTACAACAAGGTTCAGGAGTAGCATTTATTTTTAAAAAGTAAGGCTAGTAATCATTGAATCTACTCAAAGTCAAACTTAAAACATTCAATCAAAAGAGAAATCTACAGTATATGTCAACCATATTAATATTGTTTTAGATGCATGTATGCACATGGATAAGCACAAATGCATATGTGTGTGTCTGCATATATGTGGGTATGTATACACATAGGTCTATTTATGTGTGTACATAGTTATCTGTATATGTATGGATCTGTGGATGAGTGTGAATATATATATATATGTATACATTATATATATATATATATTATGTATACATTATATATATATATATATATATATTAATATATATATATATCTGTGCTTGGGGGAAGTGGTATGGCAGGGAATGAAAAGGGAATAAAGTACAAAGTATTCAGCAAACAACAAAAGAATAACTTATAAAGAAGCAAAGAAAAAATGGACATTAATGAATCTTATTTCTTGTATTATTATATGTGCTTTCTTGACATGAAAATTTATTGTTATATATTTGAATTCTCCTTGATGTTCTACTGGGCACATGACAGTTTTTTTTTTAAATTTTCCTTTTCTGTCTTTCTTTTTCTAATCTGTTTTTCTTATTTTGTATTTAGTTCAATAAAAAAATAGAAATTTATTCATTGTATATATGCCATCAGAAGAACACAGAGCTAAATCTAGAAGAAAATATAGATTTAGTACCATCATTTTACATACAAGGAAACTGAGATAAGTTAAGCTAGATAAGTTAAATGACATGTCCAAACACAATAATAACATCTAGAGCATCACAAACTTCCCTGAAGTTTCAGGAGTTTTACTTACCTGATCAAGTCTTGGCTTTTTGGTATTGAATAATCATGGCCACAAGTGATCTCTGAAAACATGAGGCCTTAGGATAAATGCATATTAAAAGCATAGAGACCAACTGTTCTCTATCTCCACAGAAGAGCAAATGAGTAAATTCACTGGTGCTACATCATGAAAGAGTTAATTTAGAGAATAAAACAAGTATTTCCTGACAATGAAAGTTGTTAAGCATTAGTGTCAAACATTAAAAGGAATTGTAGAGTGTTTGTTTTTTTGCTTTGAGAATTTTAATTGTAAAGGGCTGAAACTCTGAGTTGATGCACTGAGGTTGGACAACCGAGCACTTAAGGCTAACTACCGATTGGACAATATTCTATTAGCATATGCTTGGAAAATGGCCCTTCCCACTATTCTGTGCTGGTTTAATCTTTTGATGTATATATAGAATTGTGGGAAGGATTAGGGGGTGGAGTAAGACAAGCCAGAATCACTTTGGTGGTAGAGGTGGAAAAGGAAGATTGTGGAGATCCTGTATCCATTCTCTTCACTTCTGTCCCTAAAGACCAAGAATAAAGACCAAGGACTTTTGCTTATCCTGACTCTGGCTGATTCTAAGGTATTCAGGGTGCTAACTCAGTCTTCACATTTAATGTTCATCTACCTAAATATGTGGTGGTATTAAATAACTTCCAAAGAATGAATATCCTCCGATAATTCTATGCTCATATGAATGGTAACTGTATGTCCAATATATAATACAGGCTAATATAACCACTAAACTAATCATTTAGCTTGGTTATACTGATTATTTACTTTCTAGATATCAAAACTAAAATGAGCTCATTTTCCCCTTTCTCATCTGAGACAATAAAATAGAAGGATGGCCACCAAATAATGATGATTTTGGTGGAAAAGGGTGGAAGAGCAGGGATATGGTAAAGAATGAATTGGTCAAGGACACACAATTCCCTTTAGTGCAATATGCCCCTTCCACTTTATGAGTTATGAGAATTATTTGAACATCTAAGAATATTGACTTAATATATGCTCATTGCAATATCTTTGTCCAATGACCAACAAGTTGACATAACTAGGTGAATCAAACTGGTGCCATAATGACATTCCACTTATAAATGAAAGTAGGAGACGTTAAGAAGAGGCAGATAAATGAAAGATGGCTCCCTGATTTTCCTCAGGAAGCAAATAAAAGAGTTGGCAGAGTTATTTCAGCAGAAACACAATTGTATAGTATAAAATGTGCTAGACTTGGAGTCAGAAAGAAATTGATTTAAAAATTGCCCTAGATACTTCTTGTTAATACTCTGGACTAGTCAAAAAAATCTTTCACCTCAATTTATCCAGTTGCAAAATTAAGATGATAATTTCTGTAATCCTTACTACACAGGTTAATTCACTACAATTAGATAGATGATAGATAGATAGGTAGATAGATAGACACACTATATACATATATATATATATATATATATATATATATACACACACACATGAATATATATATACATATTCACTCATATTTGTAGATATTTATGATACTATAAAAATAACAAATATTTTCATAACAGGAAAGAAAATAAGGAACATTATTTCATTGTGTGACTAACTACTTATAATGCTCAGTGGCAATTATTAAACAGAGCACAGTGGCACTAACTACAAGATATAAATCACCACCTTTTCCAATTCTATCAAGAACTTGACAAACACATCCAAAATATATCAACATACTTAATGATGTTGGATAATTTAAGGAAGGCATTGGCATTAAAGGGCGCTAAGAAGGGTGTCTTGCAGAAGTTAAGATTTTAACTGAGCTATGAAGAAATCTAAGAAAGCCAAAAGGCAAAGACAAGGAGAGAGAGCATTCAGGAACTAAAAGCAGCCAATAGAAATTCATAGAGGTGGAATGTTTGTACACATAGAGGTGTGCTGAATAGGAAGCTAGTGTCATTGGATCATTTCGTATGGATTGGGGATAGAGCATAAGAATTCTAGCAAGATCTTAAAGAATCATTCTATAAATGGTTTTATAAAAGTTATATTTGATGCATGTAACCTATATCAGGTTGCTGACAGTGTCAGAGTGGAGAGTTGTTGTGAAAGCAGAATCAATGGCACTTGATACCTGATTGAATATGGAGGCAGGGGGAGCAGAGATGAAACCTAGGTTAGTGAATCTGCTTGACTTGGAATTGATGGTATCCTCAACAATAACAGGGAAGTTAGGAAGAATCAGGAAAATAATATGTTCATTTTAGGATATATTGAGGTTAAAAATTCTATGTCACATCTAGGTTGACATGTCTAGTGTTTAAATGGAGGTGATGGAGGAGATCAAAAGAGAGATTAGGAGTAGATAATTAAACAGATTTGAGAAATGTCCACACAGAGATAATGATAGAGTCCACAGAAATTTATGAGATCATCAACAGAAATAGGAAAGGGGAGAAAAGAAGTTCCAGGACAGAGTTACATGGAACACCCAGAGTTACTGAGAACAACAAGATGAAGATGTAGGAAAGGCAAGTAAAAAGAAATAGATGGGTAAAAGAAAGATTAAGAGACAATAGAATCATGGAAACATGATTCAGTGATTCAATTCTCATGGAAGATAATTCAAGGAAATTAGGGTAATTGACAGTGCCAAAGATATAGAAATAATAAGAGACATAAGAAATAAGAGATATAAGAAAGATATGAATTGAGAAAAAATTAAGAAATCATTTTTAACTTAGGAGAGTGGGATCAGTTTATCAAAAATAAGAATGCAGAGTTGAGAAGAGAGTGAGAGAAAAAGGAAACAGAGACAAAAATTATAAACCTTTTTTTTTTTCCCTGAATAGTAGTTAGCCACAAAAAGGAGCAGAATAATTGTGAGTGGTGGTGATATGATCCAATAAGTATTTTTAAGGACAGGGGAGAAATGCCTATTATGTAAGCATTAAGGAAGCATCTAGTGGAAAGAAAATGAAGCATCTCATACCTCCCAGATTGGCTAAAATGACAGGAAAAGATAATGATGAATGTTGTAGGGAATGTGGAAAAACTGGGACACTAATATGTGATTAGTGGAATTGTGAAATGATCCAACCATTCTTTTTTTTTTTTGCCTCAGTTCCCTCATTTATTATTTTTTTATTATAATAACTTTTTATTGACAGAACCCATGCCAGGATAATTTTTTACGACATTATCCCTTGCACTTACTTCTGTTCCGATTTTTCCCTTCTCTCCCTCCACCCCCTCCCCTAGATGGCAAGTAGTCCTATATATGTTGAATATGTTGCAGTATATCCTAGACACAATATATGTGTGCAGAACCAAACAGTTCTCTTGTTGCACAGGGAGAATTGGATTCAGAAGGTAAAAATAACCTGGGAAGAAAAACAAAAATGCAAACAGTTTACATTCATTTCCCAGTGTTCTTTCTTTGGGTATAGCTGCTTCTGTCCATCATTGATGAATTGAAACTGAATTAGGTCTTTTTGTCAAAGAAATCCACTTCCATCAGAATACATCTTCATACAGTATTGTTGTTGAAGTATATAATGATCTCCTGGTTCTGCTCATTTCACTTAGCATCAATTCATGTAAGTCTCTCCAAGCCTCTCTGTATTCATCCTGCTGGTCATTTCTTACAGAACAATAATATTCCATAACATTCATATACCACAATTTACCCAACCATTCTCCAATTGAAGGGCATCCATTCATTTTCCAGTTTCTAAGCACTACAAAAAGGGCTGCCACAAACATTTTGGCACATACAGGTCCCTTTCCCTTCTTTAGTATCTCTTTGGGATATAAGCCCAGTAGAAGCACCGCTGGGTCAAAGGGTATACACAGTTTGATAACTTTTTGGGCATAATTCCAGATTGCTCTCCAGAATAGTCGACCATTCTGAAGAACAATTTGGAACTATGCCCAAAGGGCTATAAAAATGTATGGAATCTTTGACCCAACAATCCTATTACTGGGTCTGTATCCCATAGAAATATTAAAGGAGGAAAAAGAATCCACTTGTGCAAAAATCTTTTTAGCAGCTCTTTTTGTAGTAGCAAAGAACTGGAAAATGAGTAAATGCCCATGAATTGGGGAATGACTGAATAAGTTATGGTATATAAAGGTAATGGAATAGTATTGTTCTATAAAAAATGATGACAAGCTGATTTTAGAAAGGCCTGGAAAGATTCACATGAACTGATGCTGAGGGAAAGCAGCAGAACCAGAACTACATTGTACATAATAACAGAAAGAATGTGCAGTGATCAACCATGAAAGACTTGATTCTTCTCAGTGGTTCAGAGATCCAAAACAATCCCAATAGACTTTGGACAGAAAATGCCATCTGCATCCAGAAAAAAAGAACTAAGGAGACTGATTGCAAATCAACACATGCTATGTTCACCTCTTTTGTCTGTTTGTTTTTTAATCTTACCCATGATTTTTCCCTTTTTGCTCTGATTTTTCTCTCCCAACATGATTCCTAAAATAATGTGTAGTAAAAATAATTTGCCAGAAAAAAAAGAATGAATGAATTGGCAATGAAAAGTGGAGACAGTCTGCTGCATGAGATGGGATGAAATGGGACTAAGTCCACAATATAAAGGAATTTGCCTTGGAAAGAAAAGCCACCTCTTTATGTGAGAAAGACGTGAAGGAGAAGATCATGGTAGAAGGTATTAAATGATATGACATAAGGAAAAAGGAAGAAAAGAGAGCTTTTGCAGAATGGTCTCAATGTTTTCAATAAAATAAAACTCTCAGCTGAGAGAGTGAAGAAAGGGGGAATCCTTGAGGAAAATTTGATTTGGTAAAATGATGATTCACGTGAAATGTTTTGTTTTGTTTTGTTATTTTTATTTTTAAATTTCTTCTACTTGATTTAGAAGCACTTAAATGGGAATAAAGAGCAGATAGTAATTGTCCTCCAAGGTTGAGATTTAACAAATCAAAATCATAAATAAAATAAAAGACAGATAAAAACAGGATATCATAGAACTGACTTAGCTCAACAAGGGAGTTAAGATAGAGAAAAGAGAAGTGTATAGCTAGTACAGGGGTGATGAACCGAGGAGGAATTGAGGATGAAGAATTGTGATAGAGGTTGTAAGTGACAAAGGGTAAAGAATGTTTCATGGTTTCAAAGTTGTGCTTTGGTAAGTCCTCTGACTCTGTAGTCCAGTACAATTTTCAGTTTTCTCAGAGAAAATTTGAAGCTGTTTCTAAAGCAGCCCATTTAAATGACTAAAAGGAAATCAAGTTTGTAGAACCTAGAAGACAGTCACAGTCTTTATTCAAGCAAGAGAATATATTACCCTGATTTATATATCCTAATCCACTACTTCAACTCCTGCCATATCCATATAACCATTACAAATATTGCCACACATCATCTATGTGTCCCAGGTATCATTCCTGGGAGTAGAAAAAAGGGAGAGACAGAAAGAGAGAGACAGATTCAGAGAGATAGAGGGGGAGAGAGACAGAGACAGATAGAGACAAAGAGAAAGAGAAAGAGACACAGAGACAGAGAGAGACAGGAGAGACACAGAGACAGAGACACAAAGACAGAGAGAGACAGAAGAGAGACACACACAGAGACAGAGAGAGACAGAGACACAGAGAGAGAGACAGAGAGAGAAAGATATGAGTGGGACAGAAAGTACACCAAAGTGAGATCTTCCATCAACATTCTTCATAGCAACTGTGTGACAAACTACTCCAAGTCTAGTATAGCTTCCATAGACTGGCTCATCAAGATCAGGGAAAACAAATTCAGTTTAGATTTTGAAGGCCAGCTTTCAAGTCTAGACTCTGACTTTTATTAGGCATGTGAACTATAGTGTCTTATTTCATTTCATTTACATAGCCTCAGCTTACTCAGCAGTAAATTAGAGATAATAACATGTTGAGTTTCCAGTTCACAGAGCTGTTATGAAGAAAACATTAAAACATACACACACATATATACATATACATAAACATACATATTTACCTGTGGTTGTAAATATATATTATATATATATGTATATACAAAAACACAGATACAGAGAGAGACAGATAGGGAGAGAGATGCACAGAGAAAGACAGAAATAGAGTTGAAATGGGAAAGAAGAAAAGCAGTTCAATAAAAATAGCCATAAATTAAATAGAAATCTTTAAAGTTTGCCAAGTGCTTTATAAATATTATCTCATTCTATATTCAGAACAACTTTGGGAGATGCTATTATCACCCCCCTGTTTTACAGTTGAGAAAAAGAAGAAGAAATACAGAAGTTAAATGACATGGCCACAATCACCTACCTGATTAATGGCTTTACTGAGGTTTGAGATCAAGTCCTCTAATACCCAAACAACCATTTTTTTCTTTTGTATTATGCCACTTCACATTATTTTCCAGAAATGGAAACTGAGACTTCCCTTCTATCTGTCTCTTGGTGTATATGTGTATGTATCTACATATGTATGTTTATGTATATTGTGTGTATATATATTTATGTTATGTATGTGTGTGAGTTTGTAGTATGCATGTATATTTAAATGTTTTCTTCATAAGAGCTCTGTGAATTATGAACTCAGTGTATTATTATCTCTAATTTACTGCTGAGTAAGCTGAGGTTAGGTAAATGAAATGTAACCTGCCCAAGGCTACATCTAGTAAGAAATGGAACTGAATCATGGCTTACTTTTCTATTTATTGTGTATTAGTAATATCTAGCATAGTATTTTACACATAACAGTTTATTAATAAATGATAATTGAATTGAATTGAAAAGGTTGTCAGAGAAAAGGGGTTTATATAGATATGTACCCATATATATATATACACACACATACATACATGTGTATATATACTAAATATTATATATAAAGTATATGTAGAAATTTATATACTACATAGATATATAAATACTACAAATGAATTTATATGTATGTATATATTTATATAAATAAATGTGTATGAATATATATTTACTAAAGACATAGTATTTACCCTTGATCCCAGAGGATAGAATTTGGAGCAAGGAATGAATAGAAGTTGCATAGTGACACTTGAAGCTTGAGATAAGACAAAACTTTGAGATTTTTCTGTGAAAAGAGAAGGTGTACCCTCCCTCCGCCAAGCCACCAGTGGTGAATATCTTCATGTATTTAATAAAGCAGGATACTGTTTACATGACCCTGAGTTATGCCCTTAAGGTCCTATCTACTTTTGTTTTGAGTGCTTTTGCTTGAGCACAGATAACCATATACTCATTCTGAGATGGCTCTTTCCCAGCTTTGAAGACCATCTTGTGATTTCAAGAGAACAGGAGCTCCTAGTTCTCTCAAGCATTGCTGACTGTACTTTATTATAAGACATGCCCTCACCAACTAATACAGAAGTCCGTGGAGGAATAGATGGTCAATGAGAGAAGGAGCAAAACTTTTTATCAGGCTTATCAAAAGACATGGACTTAGAGGGGGAGAGAGAGAGATTGGCTTGGGTGAAATGTCTATTCAACAAATTAATAAGTGCTTCATGTTTTACTATTTTAACTACTTCACGCTAATAAAAATTATAAGTTACTGCTTCATGTTAAGTTTTTCTCAGTATTGTGAGTCTTTTGTAAGTATGTCTGTATATTTGTGTGTGTTTTAAGAGGGTTTTTTAATGCAGAGAAGACACATAACTGACTTATTCTCATTCTTTGTTGCTTACTGAGTATTTTCCATTCTATTTTCAAGGGAGAGTCCAGACATAAATCAAACTTAATCTTTGAATTATTTTCCCTGAGTTCTGATGTGGCAGCATAAAAAGCCAAAAAGTCAAGCTTAAAGACCAACATCCTCTTTAGACTGCACTTAGTCCACATATAGGGAAAACTTTAGATGGAGAATTCAAGAATATCAGCAATCCTATTTTCACCAGAATTTGGTGTCATATCTAGCTAAATCAACAAACAAACTATATGTCAAATCAATGATTGTTTTAAAAAATCTCAACAATTTATGAATTCACTAAGAGCACCTTTCCAGGTTCCCTAGTCTTCAAATGGGAAGCCAGAATAACAAATGGAATTCTAGAAATGGCTTTGATTATACAAGAAGAAAAAAAATGAACCGGCAGAATCTACTCAACATTTAGGTCAGTTTAGATGTTAAAGTGACTGGCATATCAAAACCCAATCTTAATTAAAGCTTTGGTTTGATTAAGCAGTGTACAGGAGAGTGGTAAAACAAGGGAATAAGAAGAGCTTTCCAAAAAAGAAAAGAATCAATTTTGTCAAATACATTTTCTTGCCTAACTATTCACATAAATACAAAAAAGGAAGATCTCACATTTCCAAAATGAACATAGAAAAAGCCTGGCAGGATTCCAGTGATGGTGGGGAAATATTTATTATGTAGTTTTGTCTTCCTCTTTTATAATTAATTCACAATTAGACATGTAATTATAATTCAGATACAGGCAAAATACTTTCAATGGTGTTAACCATTGATAGATTTGTAAACAAAAGCAGCTGGACTGGAATTTCTTCAAGGAAATATTTGCATGCCAACAGTTTATCAAACTGAAAGTCTGCTAATAAATCTACACATGGGCATTATGTAAATATGAGGGTACCAATGATTCATTTGGACATTCCTTGTATTTTCACTGAGGTTCAGATGTAAAAGAATAAAACTAGGATAGGAAAAAGGATGAGACCTTTGAATTTTTTGTTCCTCTTCCTTCTTTCAAAAGAAAAACATCATTAATATGACTATTATCACTAATTATGTATCTCAATTTAAAATCATTTCTTAGAGAGGAAGTGAATGAAATTAAAAGACACATTTGCTACAATTCTACTAGTTGATCAAAACTGTCTTTCAGAACCTACTTTCTTAAATTGTGCATTGCAGCCCCATATGGAGTCTCATAACTGAATATGGGGGTCACAAAATTGTGATTTATTATCAGCAAATGTCTGGTTTAGATAACTATATTATATCCTCTATACCCAGGGTCACAAAAAAATTTCTTGGGCAAAAATGTGTCACATCTGAAAAAAAAGTTTAAGATGCCCTGTTCTAGACAATAGTTAACTGATTACCCAGTTGTAAGGTATTACTGAATGTTAAGAGTTTGTAAATCCATAAAACCATTAGGGTTAACTTTTCAATAAAATCATAATAACATTTTAGCCAATTGACAATGTATTCTGTGTTTAAGACATAACAGCACCAAAAATTCAGGCTTGCCGTTTTACCACTATAAAATGAGGAGTTTTAGATTAATTTTTCTCTTTCTCAACATTTTGATTATTCTATAATAAAATATGGAAAAGAAATTCCATTTCTTTCAAAGAGACTAAATACCACGTTCAACCTAATAATTCTCATTCTAATTCAGTAGCTCTAAGAAGAATAACATATAAACACAGATCAGATTTTTGTTATTCAGCCATTTTTTAGTAATGCCTGACTCTTCACTTGGGTTTTCTTAGCTTTCTGCAACTCATTTTACAGATGAGGAAATGGAGACAAATGAGATTAAGGAATTTGTACAGTGTCATACAGTTTCTATGTGACTAAGAGCTAATTTGAACTCAGAAAGAGGAATCTTCCTAACTCTAGACCTGATTCTCTATCTACTGCACCATCTAGTTGCCTTCAATAAGTGTCTTAAGGCACTTAACAAGTGGTGCAAGAGGGCATAACTAACAGCAGAGAATATCTGGGAAGGCTTCTTGGAGATGGTATTGTTTAAACTGAGCTTTAGATTATAGGTAGAAATATAACAGATTAATAAAAGGTAGGATGGATATTCCAGATTTCAGAGTGAATATCCAGAGTTCAGTAAGCCAAGAAATATTAATTAAATGCCTACTATATTCCAGTTACTTTGCTAAGTCCTGGACACACATAGAAAGTTCAAAGACATTATTTGCTCTCAAGGATCCCACAGTCTAATGAGGGAAACAATATACAAGCAGTTATATATAAACAAACTATATAAAGGGTAGATTGGAAATAATTAACAGAAGGAAGGACAAAAATTAAGGGCTGAGGAAGGACTTCTGGTAGGAAGAGGGGATTCATTGCAACTTGAAGGAAGCTAGGTAAGTCTAAAGGAGAAAATGAGGAAAGAGAGCATTCTGAGCATGGGAAACAATCAGTGAAGTTGTCCAGAGAAGGAAGATGGACTGCAATTTTTTGAGGAAGAGTAATGAATCCATTGTCACAGGATGTCAAAGTGCATGGATATGAGTGAGTGTTAAGTAGTAAGAAGAGTGAAAAGATAGGAAGAGTCAGGCTTATATTTGACCATGGAGAATGATAGGGAACCATGTATTTTTATTGAGTGGGGGAAGATAGCATGATCTTTCCTGGCTTTCAGAAGATTACTTCAAGGGTATATTGGAATAAGAATAGACATCTCTTTCCTGTGACCTTCACAGGCATCATCATTTCTCAAGTGTTACTCAGACAACAGTCCCATTTTGCCTCTATTGTTGATGATGATAGTATTAACAGCTAATATTTACATGGCAATTTAAGTTTTGCACAATTCTTTACATATATAGTCTCATTTGGTCATTTTAATTCTATAAGATCACTAAGATGTATTAACAAAATGCTTTCATCTCTGGATTTTCCTTTCTGAGATACTCAGACCTGATTGGTGTCTGTCTCTCCAAGCCCCCTATTTTAAGCAGGTGCTGTAACTTCATCCCATGATCTTCAAACAGCTTGATTCAGCCTTCCCTACTATATTACAGGGGACATTTGCCCTTTATTCACACATACCCTCCAGTTCTTAAACCATGATCAAACTAACTGCTACTGTTTTGGAAAAAGGATGTCAATCTATTCATTCCTCCATGATCTGACTCATTGTACCTATAATTTTCCAACCCAATACCATTCCATGGATCACTTTTCATGTGTTCTCTCCCCCTTAAGAATTCAAGCTGCTTGAAAGAAGGGACTATCTTTGTTTTGTATTTATTTATAGCCTCAGCATGCAGCGCAGCACTTGGCACAAGGTAAGCACTTGATAAGTACTTTTTTTCAATCAATATATATATATATATATATATATATATATATATATAGCAGCTGTTTGACAGTTGACATATGGAAATTATTGTAAGTATTCAAAAAGGAAAAATTAGTAATGTTACCAAAACTGGCAATTTCTAATTAACCATTCTTAGCAAAAGGATTGATGGCGTGGACAGTGCAAAACTGGAATATTTTCACAATAATAATCTGCTTCAATTAATATTTCTCCAGATAGAAATTGGTTTGGATTTTCACATGGTGTAAACAATGGTTGAGAAGCATGTTGATTTGTATGGAGAAATCTATTTGGAAAGAAATATTTGACAAGGAAAATTGACAAAATATACTTGAAAACATCAGAATCAATCAATGAACAAATATTTATGTAAGCACCTACCATGTGTCAGGTACTAGGAATATAAGAAGAAAAAAGAAAATTGGCCCCTGTCCTCAATAAATGTGTATTCTATTGAAAGAAATATTGTGTACTTATGTGTGTGTGTATATGTACAGCTATGGTAGCCAGGTGTCACTGTGGATAGAGTGCCAGGCTTAGAAATTCTGAGTTCAAATTCAATCTTAGATATTATGTGATCCTAGGCAAAACAGTTAATTTTTTGCCTCAGTTTCTTCACCTGCAAAATGAGCTGCAAAAGAAAATCTCAAACCACTTTAGTATATTTGCCATAAAAACCCCAAATAAGGTCACAAAGAGCTGAATATGACCAAATGACTGAAAAACTTTATGCTCGTGTGTATACATACACACATTCACATATTTTAAAATTGTGCATATATTTATGAATGTTTGTAAAAGTATGTGTATTATTTGGATGCAAAATCAGCACAACATATGCAAGGAAATTTGAGGAAAGGAAGGCACTAGTATCTTTGGTGATATTTGAGGAACATGATTTTATAAGCTTTGAAGGAGACTCCTGTTTCTAGGAGACAGCAGTAAGGAAAAAATGCATTCTATGTTTGGGGTACAGACTGTACGAGAATAAAGATTGTATATGTGAGGGCCAGCAAATAAGCTAATTTGGCTGGTGCATAAAGTGTAAGAAGGAATAAAATATATAATAATTTTGGGAGGTTATAATGGAGTCAGATTGTGAAGAAATTTAAAACTTTGTTTTTCTCCCTCAGGCAATTTCGGTTAAGTGATTTGGCCAGGGTCACACAACTAGGAAATATCAAGTATCTGAGGTCACATTTGAATTCAGGTCCTCCCAACTTCAGGGCTGTTTCACTATCCACAGCACCACTTTTTATTAAGCTTAGAGGTTGCCAGCAAATCTAGCTGGTAAAGTTATAAAGTGATGGCCATGGAATCAAGAGGACCTGAGTTCAAATCCAACCTCAGATATTTACTAGCTATGTGACTCTGAGCAAATCACATAATCTCTGCTGCCTCACTTTCTTAAAATGAAAATTTGAAAATGGCAAACATTCTAGTATTTTTGCCAAGAAAACCAGCAAATGAGGTCACAAAGAGGTGGACGCAACTAAAAGGACCCAACAACGGAGTTTCTTGAGTGAAGGAGTGACATAAGATCTATGTTTTGGATATCTCTTTGACAGCTACATAAAAGGACAAGGAGACAAATGAGGAGACTTATAAAAATCTAGGTGAGAAATAATAAGATACTGAACTAAAGTCAAAATTTTATTATCATAATAACACTTCTGCAGCCTCTTGCTTAGACAAAGCAGAACACTAATAATGTGTAGTGTTTGGAATATGATTAGATAAATGCAAAAAAATTTCAAAGGAAAAATTTTAGAACATTTCCATCAGATTTTACAAATGTAAGTACTGTAAGCTTTTGTATTGTGTGTCACTGTTATTTTGCCCCACCTCCAGTCAACAAACATTTATAAAGTCCCTACATGCTCTGTGCTGTCTCCTAGAGGTTTGAAAAACAAAACAAAACAAAAAAGAAGCAATTCATATTCCCATAGAACTTATATTCTCATGGGAAGGCTTCAAGTGCATATACACATATATATGTAATAAATACAAAGCAAATAAGGGTATATATATATATATATATATATATATATATATATTTGTGTGTATATATACAATTATGTTTATGGCATTCATTTTCACTGTGGCCTTCCCTCATCATTTCATATGAGTGTTTGTTTACAAATTTTAGTTTCAGTATGGTGAGTTTGTGCCTAGGATTTTTGTTTGTTCTCCTGAGATAGCCCAAAACACCATGTAAAATTTCAAATTTGGTGCTTGAATGCTTTATAATGTCAGAAACAATAGTGGTGATGCGCTGAATGCTACTTCTTGATCTGAACTTATATATATTTTTGCATTCTATTTTCTGAGTTGAGAGGCCCTTCTATCATGATGAGGCAAATCTAAATGCATGACTAGATCCAATAATCATATATGGAATTGGTCATTGAGCTCATCTCTTGTAAGCAAGCATCAGGTGAATCTGATGTAATTCCTCACATAGAAGAAGCTAGGGAGCCTGTTTCTGGGAAATTCATGATAACATATGATGGATATGTCCTGAAGAGCCTTTGGAGCATGCATAGACATTCCTAGAAGCAATTCCAGTCTGCTTACTGTATGATTAAGAGGAATCACTTTGATTGGCTACAACCCCATAACTGAAATTCTTAATGCCCTCAAAAGACATTTGTCAAATTCATCTATTTTTTTTCCCTCTTAGTTTGAATTATTCCAATCCGGTGTCATTACAATGACAGATAACACTATGAAGGGAGAGGCCTTGGACTATCTTTAGCTGAGGTCAACACATGATCTGTGAATATGAGCCTTGGATCTTTATTTCATTGTTATTTCCTGTTAGTCAAAGATAACTGTGTTCTTGTACTTCTTGAGAGAAAAGTGAGGCACCCAATGTCTGGAAATTGATTCCCAGAGGATAAAGAGACCTTCAAGATCCAGTTCAGCAAGTACGTCCCTGAGACAAGGACTTATTCAGCAGCAGTATCACATGTGGTTTTGAACTTAATGGGCCAATTCTATGTAGAAATCACATTAATTCCCAACCCACTGTTCCCAGATCCTGGAATAGTACAGGGGAGAATGTTTCCCCATAGAATTTTATAGATGGTTTTTATTTCCAATCTTGCTACATCTATGAAATAAATATCACTTTTTATGTTGTTTAGCTAAATAGTACAGAAAACCCACACTGGAATGGGTGTATAAATAAATAGTGATAGAGAATAGATACCTAACTCCCAAAGTTATATCCCTAGAACTGGCCATGGTACAGCCAGCCTGGCTAAGGGACCATGATTCTAGATAGCACTCCAAACTAACAGGGCTTTGGTCTAGATGCTAGATGAAGATCTGTCTCTTTACTAAAGGAGCTTATATTGTAGGGTACAGCTCTAGCATATGATTAGATACATATGTACAAGATAATATGAAAATGAAGATGAGAGGTCTGACTACTAGGGGAAGTCAGAAAAAAAAAAGTTTCCAATAGCAGTTAAATGTGAGTTTACTCTCGAAGCAAAAGAGAGTTCTAAGAAATTGCTTCAACTTCATGTATTATCTCTGACTGAGATAATACTTCATCCTTCCTGTCTTTTAAAACCCATGTCATTTCTGTGGCTATGATATATGTGTCTAAGCCAAAATTCCCAATAGTCCTAACCAGTGAAATACTTCACTATTTTCTGTGTGTTTTTATTTTCAGTCCCTTAAAAGGCTCAGTTCTCTGGGACAGATCTTCTGGGTGCCTTTCAGAGTCACGAATTTTCATTATAATTAAGAAAATGAAAATACAGTTAAACACATTTGGCCTCATCATTTCATGCCTCTCATTGAAATCCAGTAAGATTTTCTATCATAACAAACATGTGAAAGAAATAGGAAATTAAAAAGAGATAGAGCTGATCACAACTTAGAAAAAGCCAGAGGGGGGAAAAGCCTTTTAATGGGATAACTTTACACAGCAGCACAAATGCAAATAGTGATACTCTCAAGGTGTCCCCTGGCACTAATGTTCTTGTTTGCCAGAGGCTCTTTTGCCATGGCCAAATGCTTGCTGATTCCAATAAAATTGCCTCCCCAACAACGTATGCAATGATTTAAATTGAACTTGACCACTTTGGATTAGCAGGGAAATTAGTTAAATTGATCAAGAAATAAACTCGTTCAAAAATATAGTTTCCCACGTCATTTCCAAATTAAATATTGAGAACCATAATAGTTTTCTGTTTATTAAGCCAAAAGAAACATTTCACATCAAATAGGGAATAAACTAGTGTGTAGATAGAAATGCATAATTGCTTGTTCTTGAGAAGAATTCATTTCAGAAAGCATTTTTACTATTGCCTATTTTGAAGCATATTCAATGTCCAAAGACATAAATCATAAATATTATCAATAACACAGATTCACTTTTGGAGCAAAAAACTCTAGAGAAGTGACACAATATTTCATGTCTTAACATACCTATTTATTTGGTTTGCCAAAGCCTCCCATGCTAGAGTTCAGAAATCCTGGGGAAAAGGGGAGTATCCAAGTAACAAGAGTATATTGAGAAGCCTCTGTATGCAAGAAATCTTGACTTCAGTCCTGATTTTCTACATTGCTTGCAGAAGCTACTCAAATCTTCATATGAGTAATTGTAATGTTCTCTCTAAAATGTAATGTTCTCTGTTGAGGTTTTCTTGGGGTCCCTGGAGGCAGCCAGCATTTCAGTTAGAGTAATCACCACACAAGTAGCCAGGTGTTAAACTCCAAATCCTTTATTGTCTCTTTCAAAGTCTTGTATCCTTTCCTGGGGCCTGGTTAACTTTCTTAGAGTCCTACCTCTCTCTTTGGTTCCATGAGCTTGAGCTCCTACCTCCTTCTCTGCCCTCTGAATCTCTCTGAATGTCTCCGTATCTCCCTAGCTGAGGCTTCTAGCTTATATGTTCCACACTGAGTATAAACCAATCATTATCACACTAGGAAACCATTATTTGTTGTAGGATTAAATCAATGCTAAACTAGATTTAACCACTGTCTCCTCAATTCCACTTAGTACCTTGTGTCAAGTTCTGGCCCATAACATCTCCTTGTAGAATTAAATCAATCATACTGAACCATGCTAAATTAGATAACTATTGTCTCTTTCAATTCCACTGACTTAGTACCTTGTAAGAATCCTTTGTTTCAACTTCAGAGTTCTGGCCAATAACAAATAATCAATCAAATAACTAGAAAGATTAATCAAAGCAGATTTTTTTATGAAATATATTTGGAAGTCTCTTCTCACTCTCCCTAGGGGACTAAAGTAGAAAAAAGAGTCCTCCCTTTGGGAGAATTTTTTAAAATGTGTTTTTGTTATTCTTGTTGTTGTTTGGGAGGATAACATATCTGTGCTTCCAATTTATTATATATTCTCAGAAAATATCTTCCTTTTAAAAATAAAAGCCAATTTATATTGATTGCTTAAAAAGATATTAGAGCATACATCAATAGAATTGGTTATATTGAGGTAATATGAAATGGGAATTTAACATTGGGGGAAACACCAGACTGAAGTCCAAGCCTATGATATTTGAGAAAATTCCACCCCTAAGTGGTATTCACTGAATTCTGTGAGAGGGCTATAACTAGCTAACCTTGCTAAAGGAGACTTAACTTGTCAGTTCAAGTAGGAATTATAATAAGGATTCCCTAAGTCAAGAATAGAGCTATATTCTCAAGATGGACAGGGAATGAACCAATCCAAAGTTTCAAACAGTTATCATACAAATCAAGAATTACATAGAGAAATATGATAAACTGGCAAAAGTAGAAATGAATCAGACTCCAATATATAAGAGTAAGAGCTCTCTTTTTCTGAATTTTTACATTGTCATTGCCAATTGGAGAATGTTATGACAGTCAAACTACTTTTATTCATTGTGTCTCAAAGTCCAGTTTACTCTTGCTAGAAGGTACTCATTTTTCTGTATTCTAATCAGTTCATTAGCTATAACATACATGTTTTCTGTCCCTCACAATTGTTCTTCAAGTCCTGCTAGCTATTCTACAGGGGATATGGTATTTTAAAGTTGAAGGCCATTCTACTGGCAAGTAACTGAATGTCTTTGGCCCTCAATTTCTCGAGGTGTGACATACGTAGTCTAGACTAGCTGGGAGTTTCCTTCCATAGACCAAGCTAATATAATAAAAATGGCAATTCTGTCTAATTAGTCTACTTGTTCAGTGCCATAACAGTCAAACTGCCAGGAAAAAAATAATAAAATTTATCTGGAAGAACAAAAGGGCAAGAACATCAAGGGAATTAATAAATAAAAGTACAAAGGATTGAGGACAGCAGTACTAGACCTAAAACTATATTATAAAGCAGCAGTCATCAGAAACGTTTGGTACTGGCTAAGAAATAAGGTGGTGGACCAGTGGGTAGACTAGATACACACAACACAAAAATCAATGCCTATAGTAATCTAGTATTTGATAAAGCCCCAAACTCCAGTTTCTGGAATAAGAACTCACTATATTTCACAAAAATTGCTTGGATAACTAGAAAATAATGCATCAGAAACTTAGTATAGACCACACATAGCCCATTCTAAAATAAGGTCAAAATGGTACATGATTTGGGCATAAAGGGTGATACCATACAAATTAGGAGAGCAAGAGATAATTTACCTAACAGATCTTTGAAGAAGGAAGAAATTTAGAACAAAGAAGAACTAGAGAACATTATGAAATGCAAAACAGACAACTTTGGTTACATCAAATTAAAAAGTTTGCATAAACAAAACCAATGGGAAAAAAAGATTAAAAGGAAAGTATGAAGCTGGGAAAATTTTTTACAACCACTGTTTCTGATAGAGGTCTCATTTCTAAAATATATAAAGAACGGTGTCAAATTTATAAGAATTCAATTCCCCAATCATAAATGTTCAAAGGGTATGAACAGACAATTTTCAGATGATGAAATTAAAGCCACCTATAATTATATTAAAAATATTCTAAATCACTATTGATTAGAAATATACAAATCAAAACAACTGTGAGGCATCACTTCACATATCAAACATTGAATAAAATAACAGGAAAAGATAATAATAAATATTGGAGTGGATATGGGAAAACTGGCACACTAATGCATTGTTGGTGGAATTGAGCAAGTATCCAACCATTCTGGAGCACAATTTGGAACTATGCTTAAAGGATTATAAAACTGTGCATACCTTTTGACTCATCAGTGCTATGATGTAGTCTGCATCCAAAGGAAATGATAAAAAAGAGAAAAGGACCTACATGATGCAAAAATATTTGTAGCAACTCTTTTTGTGATAGTGAAGAATTGGAAAATTAATAGATGCCCATCAGTTGGGGATTGGCTAAATAAGTTGTATATGAAGGTAATGGAATATTATTGTTCTATAAAAATGATAAAAAAATTGATTTTAGAAAGGCATGAAAAAATTTACGTGAACTGATGCTGAATGAAACAAGCAGAACCAGGAGTACATTTTACATAGTAATAGCAAGAATGTGCAATGATTACTTTGAAAGATTTGGTTCTTCTCAGAAGTTCAGTGATCCAAGGAAATTCCAAATAACTTGGATGGAAAACACCATATGTATCCGGGGGAAAACAAAAACAAACAAACAAACAAACAAACAAAAACTATGAAGATGGAATGTAAATCAGCAGAAGGGGATGTTGATTTACTTCTTTTTTCTGTTTTTCTTTTCCTCTCCCAAAGTTTTTCCCTTTTGTTCTGATTTTTCTCTCCAAATATAATTCATAAAGCATTATGCATTTTTAAAAAAATAAACTTAATTTAATTTTTAAAAGGATGTACCAAAATAGCCAATGACTATAATAATCTAGTATTTGAAAAACCCAAAGGCTCCACTTTTTGGGATAAGAATTCACTATTTGACAAAAACTGCTGGGAAAATTGGAAACTAGAGTGGCAGAAAGTAGGCATAGACCCACATGTAACACCATATACTAAGATAAGATCAAAATGGGTTCATGATCTAGACATAAAGAATGATACTATAAACAAATTAGAAGAACATAGTTTACCTCTCAGATTTGTGGAGGAGGAAGGAATTTTTGACCAAAGAACTAGAGATCATTATTGATCATAAAGTAGATAATTTTGACTATATTAAGTTAAAAAGTTTTTGTACAAACAAAACTAATACAGACAAGATTAAAAGGGAAGCAATGAACTGGGAAAACATTTTTATATACAAAGGATCTGATAAAGGCCTCATTTCTAAAATATATAGAGAATTGACTCAAATTTATAATAGTTCATGTCATTCTCCAAATGATAAATTATCAAAGGATATGAACAGACAATTTTCAGATGAAGGAATTGAAACTATTTATAGCCACATGAAAAGATGCTCCAAATCACCATTGATCAGAGTAATGCAAATTAAAACAACTCTGAGATACCACTACATACCTGTCTGATTGACTAAGATGACATGAAAAGATAATGATGAATATTGAAGGGGATGTGGGAAAACTGGAACACTGATGCATTGTTAGTAGAACTGTGAACAGATCCAATCATTCTGGAGAGCTACTTGGAACAATTTGATAAAAAGTTATCAAATTGTGCATACCCTTTGATCCAGCAGTGTTTCTACTGGAATTATATCCCAAAGAGATCTTAAAGGAAGGAAAGGGAACCACATGTGCAAAAATGTTTGTGGCAGCCTTCTTTATATTGGCAAGAAACTGGAAATTGAGTGGATGCCCTTCTGGAGAATGGCTAAATAAATTATGATATATGAATGCTATGGAATACTCTCCCCTCCCCCTCCTTTTCCTTCCCTCTTTATCTCTTTCCCATTAATCTACATATTTTATCTTACTGATGATAATCCTCTCTCCTCATTTCTTTATTGATTTTGGCTGGTGCTATAACCTTGGTTTATATAAATAAAGACAGATAGAGTTAGATAGATAGACATACACATATATATCTACTTATATATGGGTACACACACATACACCTATATGTTGGTATGTATTGTTCCCTCTTTAACCCATTCCCAATGTGAGTATCTTTCCTTTGCTATCTAATTCTTCTGTGTCACATCTTGTTTCCACATCTCATTCATAATAGCATAATAATGCTGTTTTTACATTTTCCTACACAGTTTTGCTTTTTTTTTTTTTTTTTTTTTTAAGATCACCTTATATTCAACTTTATCCCAATCTATATCTTTGGACTTAGTAATTACAAATGACAGTCTTAAAGATATGGTTCATGTTTCCATATACAAAACATAAATCATTAGTACTTATTGAGTCCCTTGAAATTAATCTTTGATGCTGGCTCTTATATGTTAAATTTTCTAATGGATTCAGGTTTGTTTACCACAACTTCCTGAAACTCTGACAGTTTGTTGAATGCCCATTTTTTCATGCAATATTATACAAAATTTTGCTGAATATGATATTTTTTGACTACAAATCTAGTTCTTTTGATAATTATATTATAATTAATTACATATTATAAAAATATATTATAAAATGTAATTAATTATAATATAATATATATATATATAACTTGCACAAGGTCATGTCACTTAACCCTGATTGCCTCAGCAAAAAAAAAAAAAAAAAAAGAATTCTTTTCTGGTTAGTTGATCTTTTCCTAACCATCTTGTTTTTCTTGGATGATTCTTTTTTGTTGTCTTTTGTTTTGTTTTTGTTTTCCCTCACTTTCCCTTATTTAATTTTTAAAGTGTTTTTTTTTTTTTTTTTGAGTTCTCCTATAAATTTTTTTTGGATAGGTAACCATGTAATGTTACTCTTTGGGGACTAGAGAGGCTTTTATTGTTGTTTTTGTTTTGTTTTGTTTTTGATTTCAATATCTTCCTCTGAAGATGAATCCTAGTCTTTATTCTCATATTCCTTTACTATTGCTGTGGTTTTTTTCTCCTTTATTATTATTTATTTATCCATTTATTTTTAAAGAGTTTGTTAATATAATTACCTCTAGTCCTAGGATAGTACCTCTGGTGTCAGGTCTTCCCTCAGTTATCCCCTCTAACCTGGAACTCAAAACCAACTACTCTCCTGTAAGTGTCCATAGAAAACAGCTTTCCTGCCCCAGTACTTCTGCACTCATCTGATAAACTGGTTCCTTTTCACCTGGGGTGACATCTCAGCAGCACAGCTGGTTCTGGAGTTCCTTATAGCAGAGGTTCCTTATAGCAGCAGTTCCCTCAGTCTTCTGAGACTCAAACCCAAACTCCTCATACTGTCCAAGAGGTAAAAATTCCTGTGATTTAAATTGAAGCTACTCCAAATCCAGTGAGCCCCAGAATCCTGGCTTGCTGCTTCAGTGGAGCTAGCTTGGAAATGTTTATATTTCACATCAGTCAAACTTCCATCTTGGAGTCTCTATTCAGGCCTTCTCCAGTTGTCCAGGAGAACCCTAGTTTCTGACTCAAATCTTAGTTTTTTTATTGGTCTACATTCACCCTGGGAGCAATTTTTGTTTTGTTAGTGGGGGAAATCTGGAAAGTTTGGAATTTTCTAACTTACTCCACCATCTCAGAATTCTCTTTTCCTTTCCGGTTCTAAACCTATAATCCTATGATCTTGTCTAACTCCTGTATTTTAAATATGAAGAAGTCATAGATAAGAAAGTTTAAGTAATTTGACCAAAGTTATTTTGGTAATTAGAGACAGAAGTGGGATTTGAACCCAGGTCCCCCAATTTCAAATTCATATTCGTTTATTTTGCCAAATTGAAAAAATAAAATTAAATATAAATTAAATATTAGAAGGTATGTATCCTCTTAGCATATCTGATGAATTAAAACTCCATGCAATTGAAGATTCTTTTTGAGAGCAAAAAGGAAATTGATCAGAAAACTATTTAAAGATGTTTCTAGTAAACCATAAATATCAAACTATTCCAAAGACATGTGGCTTACAGAAAAGTCTCCTTTGTTGTCCAAGGTAACACATGCCTTGGTTTTGCCAAAGTTTTAGGAATCTAGTGGAACAAATTAGTAGAAACAATACTTGGTAGATGTATAGAACAGTACAGAACAATGGAAAGATGACTAATTTCAGGAGCTGAAAGACCCAAATTTAAATTCCATCTCTAAAATTTAATACCTGTATGGCTTTAGGGAAGTCATTTGTTCTCTTTGGAACATTGATTTCCCATTTATAAAATGATAGAGTTGAATTAGAGGGCCCTTATGGTCCAATTCTCCTCAGGGGTAGGGTTTTATGATCATATATAGATAAGGAGCCAAACCAACTATGTCACTACCAGGAAAATGGGATTTTTTATTCAAGAGGATATGTTGTAAAGAAAACAAAACAACAACAGCAACTTTTTAGTATGTAATGAAGGCTGTCAATATGAAAAAAAAATGCAGGATATCAGCTCTTCTTAAGAATTTGAACACTAGGTAGTGAATTTTTCATCAATTTAAAATTTCAGTAGGCTGTATAAAAATGAATATCATCTGCAATAAACATTTTGCCTTCAGAGACTTAAGAGGTCATTAAGTAAGGGAATAATTTTACCAAAACCATCCATATTGAGTTGGAAGATTTTCTTTAATAAATATTCATTTGGAGTTTCCTTCTTTGTTAATTTTCTTTTTTTTGATCACTCACTCTCCACCAAGATTCTTACTGCATTAGCAGATGTCATGTCAACCCATGCAGTTTCATGGCATTTTGACTGATCTTATCTAGATGAGACTGAGGATTAGAGCATTTAATTATTTATCCACAAATTCCTCATGAAGGACTGTGAACTTGCTTTGCTTCTCAAAACAGGAAAAAAAAAATAAAAGGGTAGAGGAAACCCAGATTCTGTCAGTGATCTGTCTATTTCTCATGAGTCCCAGGGGTAATTCATTATCTTGGCCCACCTTCTCCTCCTCCCTACTTTAAAAGTGAGTTTAGACTGTTCACCCAATCCATGTGGCAGACCATCTCTGCCTTTCAGGATAATGCCGCATCATTGACATGCTGAATGGCAGCTTCAGTGGGGCCCATGCACACAAGAGAAACCCAAATGGATATCAGTTGTCTTTGACTGGGGTCAGGACAACATCTGTTTTTCCTTGTAATCATGCATTTTATTCCCTGGGCTTTCAGGAGCATAGTAAGTAGAGTTGTAGAGAACTGGGAGTGATTTGAAATTAATTTTTCTGAAGCTTGTTCAGAATTGCAAGGTGTTTTAAGGTATGGTAGAAAAATCAACATAATAGGAAAATTCCCTTCCTTCACAATAATATGTCCATAAATAACATATTTAAGAATATAATATATCACTACAACAGGTCACAATGAGTATAGTCAAACACATTCGAGCTTTCTTTTTCCAAGATAGTAAAAGCTTCCCAACTTCTAAACATACAATAAAGAGAGGACCTGAAGTTCAAAATGTGACAGATGTTTCACATTTTCACATCATAACAACTTCAGAAGATCTGAGGAATAAGCCATAAGGAAAAACAAATTTCCGGAATTTTCCCTTTAAGTATCTGACTATTTATATGCAGCAACAAGGAAATATTTTGTAAATCAACCATGATAAACCAGAGGAATAGTTGTGAGATCATTGGAATTTGTGGAGATTTGTAGTTGCTCCGACTTTTCTTAGAACTCTTTCTTTGAACTGAGAATTAATCTTTATAGCACTAATATGAAGGGTACAATGATTACTAATAATGTTTGCCACATTCTTGATTGAAGACAAGAACAAATTCGAAGTAAAAGATTTTTCTTTTCATTTTGAGCTTCTCCAAATTTTCTGTTTGAATATCACATTGCATTGACTACTTCAAACCCAAACATTGAAAAGCTGCCTTACTCAAAATAAATTGGGTTTACTATGCACACAAGGAAAAATCAAATGGATTCATTGCTTATTTACAGATTATAATACATAGCTCAAAAAAAATTTACAGAGATCATATATATGGTTATATGTCTTGGACAAATACAGCAAATAAATGGTTAAATGAGTCTTTTCATTTTGAGCTTCTCCAAATTTTCTGTTTGAATACCACATTGCATTGACTACTTCAAACCCAAACATTGAAAAGCTGCCTTACTCAAAATAAATTGGGTTTACTATGCACACAAGGAAAAATCAAATGGATTCATTGCTTATTTACAGATTATAATACATAGCTCAAAAAAAATTTACAGAGATCATATATATGGTTATATGTCTTGGACAAATACAGCAAATAAATGGTTAAATGAGGCTAAATGAGTCTAGAATTTTAAAGGGTGAGCAAAAAGACAGCAGGAAACTAGGAAGTTTTTAGAATGCATCCAAACTTTCTCTCCAAAGGCTTATCTTTTCCATACCAATATTCTATCAATAATGCTATATGGTTACAAAACATAAAATAGTTCAATCTTTAAAGTCAAGATCACACAAAACAAAATGGTCAGGTAAGTAGTGGGCCTGGGCAGCATAATACAACACATAATAAAGACAGGATTAAATAAAAAATAAAGGGAAAAGATATCATCAATGAAAAAATTATGACTCAAAATAATGGATTGGTTTGTGTTAGTAGAGGATAAAGTTTACAGTACTTACCTTTGGAAAAGTAGAGTGTGAGTCCCAACAAGTTAAAGCTGAATGTCAAATGGAAATGTGGGTGTGGTGAGGTGGGGGAGGCCCTAGCAACTACTACAGTATTCTTGGAGGGCCTTCTCACCAAAAACAAACAAACAAACAAACAAAAAACTAATTGGCTCAAGCTTGAATTGTTTATCAAGAGAAAACCAGGAGTTCTTTGGTCACTACAGAACAGAGATATAAAGTATAAAATGTCTAACTAGCAGCCCAGTAAATTGCTTTATGTATTTATGAGATTTAAGTTTCTGCCTCTCAGAAAATAGTTACAAGAGTTTTAAATTATATTAGTAAATTTTATTTTAAGTAGTTCTATTAATTCTACCATCTTTTATATCTAGCATATCTTTCCCATATAAGAACAATAAATTACTTAATCAATACCTTATTATTAACTAGATATGTTTTTACTCTCCTTTTTGGAGGGTAAACTCTATAGGTAAACTATAACTTAAGCTATAAAGTAAATTTATCCTCAAGGTGCTGAGGTTAGCATATATGAACTGAAAAGCATAATAAAGAAGAGCTTACTTCCCTCTCATTAAACATAACTTTAATTAAACTTAAACTAGATTCCCAGACTGAATTTAGTCTAAATTACATGATTGAGTACAGGAGAGAGGTACAGTACCTCAGCTTCTGAGCAACATATTTGTAAAAGTTAAATCTAGGCTATACTTCCTCTTCACCTGCATTTCTTGAAAACTCTCATTGCTACCTTTCATATGAGACCTTTTCTAATTTTTTCTCTTCTTATGTACTCGCTCCTAAAAGAAACTTATAGAGACCTTGTGTGTGTGTGTGTATAGTTATATATACACACATATATATGTATGTGCATATGTATATGTAGTGGATATACACACATATATGTATTATTGGATAATATATTAGTATAGTTTTGCATATGCATATAATCTTATATATGCATATATATAAACATGTATTATTTATATATAATTATATATAAAATATGCATACACACTGAATTATTGCATATATATGAATATACATTATATATACCTATACATGTACATATACATAATTACATACATATGTGTGTGTGTATGTAGTCTTGTTATTAGAATGAAAGCGCTTTGAGGACAAGGATTATTTCCATTTTTATCTTTTTATACTCAGCACTAAACACAGTGCTTAGCACATAGCATTTAATTGATCATTGGTTAAATGATTGCTTACTTGTACTAATTAACATAATCAATGAATTCCTGGCTTTTTCATTTTGCAAATTTTTATTCTCAATGAATAAAAGGAACAAGTGTGATAGTTTTACATATGTAACATATATTATGCATGCATGTAACACATGTGTCTTTAATATGTGTGTTTATGAAAACATGTAAAATGTAAAAAATAATATGACGTGATCAGTAGTAACTGAAAGAAGGAGGGTGGTGAGGAATTATATTACCAGGTAATTCTGGAATTTGCTGATTCTTTCATTATTGTGACTGACATGCTCATGGAGATGCTACCTCTTTTTTGAAGCATGTTGGAAGCAACCACAAAGAAGGGCCATTTTCTATTTTCTTCGGTGAAGTATTTGTTTTAATTCTTCAGAGACTCCAGTGTTTCACTACTCACATGCATACAATTTGTTTCATTCAATTGTTTTTAGTCATATCAGACAACTTGTGACCCCATATGGGGTTTTCTTGATAAAGATACTAGAGTCATTTCTCATTTCCTTCATCAGCTCATTTTACAGATGAGAACCTGGGACAAATAGGGTTAAGTAATTTTCTTAGGGTCACACAGTTTCTATGTATTATTAAAGGCATTTGTGTGCCTCAGTTTCTTCACCTGTAAAGTAAGGATTGTAGTAGCACCTATAAATGAGAGATATCGTGAGGTAAAAATAGAATAATATATGTAAAGTGCTTTGCAAATTTTAAGGCATAATATAAATGCTAGCAATTTTTTTAAGTCAATTTTCTTATTATGTTTAATTTGTAGTCCAAGTTATTGTTAAGTAAAAAAAAAAAAATTCAAACATGATAAATAGCCCTACAAAAAGTCCTAGGGCTGGTTTACAAGTAAAAAACAAAAACAAAAAAACCCAAAAAACCAAAAAAACAAACAAAAAAAAACCAACAATAAAAAGAAATAGCTAATTCAGTAACAGAGTTATAATGAAGACACCCAAAATATTTTTTAGTGAACATGGAGGATTCAGAGATTATCAGAGGAGTTCTTTTATAAAGAAAAATATTCATATTCCTACACCTAAAAGGAATGCTGCTAACGCAGGAAAAAATGAATAGAGGAGTGGGAAAGCTTTCTGGAACAAAACTAATATGATTCAAATTGTGACTTGCAATAAAGGGTAGAATACTAAAAAATCAATCCATCATCAAGGGATATCTACTAATTAATAGTAGCCCATGGTCAAGAGTTCAATCTGGAACTGGTGAAGAAGAATGCATATGAAGGAAAGAAGAGGCAGACCACCGTCTCTTTCCTATAATCAATTTAAGAACTTATAAAAATCCAAGCCCATCAAAATTAAAGACAGCTAAATTCTAACAAATTGGACTAGTAATGTGCTGGTAAAATATTTCAAGTAGTCTACAGGGAGTAGTCTTTGTGAGAAGTTGCACTCTATATGTAGAGAGATACTGGGAATTTAGCATATATGAAGAATGTTTAAAAGGTTATTTTGCTTTCCTCTAAACCCCAGTGAGGGTAGGCAAGAAATCAGTATTCTACATAGCAACAGGACAACAGGTAGACTTCCTTTTTTATAGACAATATTCCTAATATTGATCCAGGGTTGTTCAAAAGCCAAGAAAATAATATATTGAGTACAGAATCATCTCAAAATATAGCCACTCAGAGGGCACTGTGTGTGTTAAAGCAGTCAAAAAAATCAATTTAATTTTAATTACAGATTATGTAAAGCAGAATATGATTTCAGGTTGTACATGAGAAAAGGAGGTCTGGGTAAATCTATCTTGTGCTAAATTGGGTTCAGTATTGTTCAGAGTTGTCTATGTGAGGTTTCTTAACTGGAACTCTGAAACCACTTTGGGATTGTGTCTTTTGTATCCAGAATGTTATCTCAGAAAGGGATTCTGGGTGCTCAGACGTTATCTGTTGGAAGATCAGAAATAAATCTTAAAACTTATATTATGTATTCCCTTCAAAGCTCTGATGATGAATGTTGAAAATATGTTCTCTCAAAGGAATCACAGTAGCTTAAATTCAGTCATTATTAACGAAGAGGAGAGTTGCATTGCTGCCATGATCATTAACTTTCACATTTCTAAAATGGAAGTAATAATCATATTAATCATATCTACTTTACAGGTTTACTATAGGAGGATCAAATGAGATTTTATAAATGAAAGCAAGTAGGATAATATACAATACAATTCATATCTTTAAAAATTATTGTTTAAAAAATAAAATTATAAGGCATCATTTTGCATTGGAGAGAAATCTTACTTATTAATTAGATATCTTAATCTTGGAAGCAAATGGCTTCAGATGACACTCAAAGTGGAATATATAATTAAGAATTGGTGAGGGATTTGGGTAGACTTTGGTTCAAGCTCCTGTGTCTGGCAAATACTGACTGTGGCCGAACACTCACTTGCTTATTCAGGAATCCAGTATACTATGAAATTATAAATTGCAAGTATAGTTACTAATCTGCATCATGGACCTAGACAAAAATAAAAGAAAAAATCGAAAATGAAACCAAGCCATTAAAGTATTTGTTGACCACCTTCTAGTATAGACAAAGATTCAATGAAACATTACCATCTTTTTGTTAACAGTTTAAGAAAATTCATAAGTATATACCCTAATGTTACCAAATTTAGCGCAAATATTTAAATGAGTTTTGACCCTCTAGCTATTTGGATTTCTTAAACCCAAGTGGCCTACTAGACTAGCAGGAATTGAAAGAGGACACCTTCATTAAACTTGGCTCCATTTACGCTTTCTAATACTGTGATTCATATCCTTCTTTTTCCAAAACAAGATAAATTCCTCTAAGTCTTCTTTATTTTTCATAAGTATCAAATTCAATGATTGTAATCCTGATTATCTCTTGCTTATTTCATATGATTGGGCCAAGTTCTTTTTCTATCATATTTGGAGATCAAATAAAATAAGATATAAAAGAGATTGTTTTGCACTATGTATGGTCATATGAAAAAAAGCTCTAAATCAATATTGATGAGGGAAATACAAATCAAAGCAATTCTAAGGTACCACCTTAAACTTAACAGATTGTCTAATGTGATAGAAAAGGAAAATGACAACTTCTGGAGGAGGTGTGGAGAAACTGGGACCCCAATGCCACATTGGTGGAAAGCTATGAACTGCTCCAACCATTCTGAAGAACAATTTGGAACTATATGAAAAGGGCTAACAAACTGTGCATAACCTTTGCCCCAGCAATGTCACTACTAGATCTATATCCCAAAGAGCCCAAAGAAAAAGGAAAAGGACCTATATATGAAAATATAGTTATAATAGCTCTTTTTTATGGTGTCAAATAATTGGAGCATATCCATTCATTGGAGAATGACTAAACAATGTTTAAGATAGAATATTACTGTGCACAGGATGATTTCAGAAAAACCTGGGAAGATGTGGATGAACTGATGAAAAGTGAAGTGATCAGGAATAAGAGAACATTGTATATGATAACTACAATATTGTAACAATGATCAACTGTGAATGACTTAGTTACTCTGATCAATACTCTGATCAATCAAGATACTTCCAATGGACCAGAGAAAGAATTGATGAATTCTGAGTGCAGCTTGAAGTATACATACATACATATATGAAAAAAATATATACATATATATTTGCTTTTTATAATTTTTTGCTTTTCCCTCCTAAAAACATGACTAATATGGATATATGTTTTGCATAATTTCACATGTATGATTGATGTCTTATTGCTACTTTCTCAATGGGTCAGAGAGAAAGGGAGAGAATTCAAATTCAACATTTTAAAAAATGAATGTTAAAAACAAGTAAATTCTGAATTTACTTAAGAAAAAAGAAATATATTGCTTTAAATTGTATAAATGTCATTGTTTCCATATATCTGAAAACATTACATGTTTCCATCTCTATGTTAGAATTATTCTAGGAGTTATTAAGCAGGGACTTTAAATAGATAGTTATATACATACATAGATACAAAGATAGATACATAGATAGAAACATAGATACATAGAGATATCTAGATATATGTAGACATAGATATAGATATCTAGATATATTTAAACATAGAGAGTAGATGCCTAGATAGACATAGAAAGAAATACACAGATATATTGATAAATAACTATAGATACATCTTTGTAGATATTTATATATGTGTCCACACACATATAAATTATATTTCAGCATATTAGTTTTCCTTTTATTTATTTTCCCTGTATTTTATGCATTTACAAACCATTCAAAGAAAGTGTTAAAAGATTTCACTTGACTGCTAAATTTCATGAAAACAAATAAGAATTAGAATAATGAATAAGAATACAATTTGAGACTTCATACTATATTCTCAGGTTTCTGGGAAAAGTACTTGAGAGAGTATTCAAATATGAGACTTTCAAATGTATGAGACCCTTTCAAAAGTATGAACTGTGTGGGAAGTCACTCCTCTGAGGTAGATCACAACCGGTTTTTAATTTGTAGTGTTATAAAGGAATAAAGAAGTTAAAAGAGCAGTCTATTGACACAGAGCTGGTAGGTGTAAGGTAGAATTTAAAACTATTTCCTCTTGTCTCTATCCTTATTCCATATCATATCTTTCATGTCCATTTTTTTTTTTTTAGTTAACCTGTTGTTTCATCTATTAAGGGAACTGGGCAAAAATCAGACAAATGATGCCACCCACAAGTTAATCATTAATAGTTAGGAGTAGATTACCTCTTTCTCATATCAAAGCCTTTCAAAAACTATAACCCCTACTTGTGGTGCCAATGTATCTTGCTGAAAAGAGAGGAAAAAAAAAATCTTTGTATCTGTTTGTTGCCAATTTGACATAACTCATTTTAGTGAAGAGCACATTTTGCCATTATTTAATCACCCAGCCCTAGTTATAATTAACAAACTATTTCCATTCAATTAAGGGATTAAAGAGTATAGATCAAGACTAGGTCATAACTGGATGTACGACTGGCCACTTTAAATTTCCAGCAATATTTTTAAGCCTAGGAAGCATTTGTGATATCACTAGAGCATCTAAATGGCATGGGGTGTTTGAAGAGAGCCATTTTTCTTCCATGAAAAATGTCCCTGTACAAATAACCACATTTCTCTCAGTGCAGAGGAGGTGTGATGTCACTTTTCTAATACAGAAGCTCAGCTCTTCTTCTTAGAATCTAAAGCAGGTGATAATTGTTTCAAATCTTATTATCCTTAGAACAATTTTAATTACATTCATTTGTGGGTTTTTGTTCCCCTCTCTCCCAATATATTGAGTTTAGTGATGCCTTTTAAAAGTACATATGTACCTTTTGACTGGAAAGTTCTCCAAGTTTGCACATGAAATCTGTCAACAATTTTCACAAATAAGGAAATTGTGAGATTTTCTGCTTTGAAATTCTCTGTCAATATTCAATACTCAGGATATGTAATCCAGTAAAGCAATTCCTATTAATAGTGCATATCTCTGTCACTATATATCAAGATGAAAATAAAAGTTTTATTTTAAAATAATGTAATTGAGACACACACACACACACACACTCTCTCTAATATACATAGTATAGTCCTTAGAAAGCTTGTGTCCTGAGTCAGGAAACCTACTTTCAATTGTGGCTTCTAACACATGTGGCTAGTTGACTCTAAGAAAGTCACGTGAGGTCTTAGGGACCTACACAATTCTCTAAGGCACTTTCAAAGTAGGTGCAAAGCTGCATTGATAGAAGAAAAAATTTCCACCAGGAACTTAATGAAATCACAGATTTAGACAGAGGAAAAAAAATGTCTGGTGCACATATGCTTCTCTCAAAAATCCATTGCAACTCTTGTATGCTAAGGATAACAAAAACTTCTGTGCAGTAATCTTTTGGAACACCATGGGGTCAATCATCCAATGTAGTGGGTGGCATATCCTAAATTATAATGGGAATGTCATAGTCTTCTTGGCAGATTACATAAATTCCTATATTGGCAGAATATGTAAATACCCATATCAGATAGATGTTTGAATATTCAGAGAAGATCTGAACATACTATTTTTACTTTTTTATTGTTTGTTTTCTTTTTTGCCATTTTCCCCCTTTTGTTCTAATTCTTTCACAACATGACTAAGATAGAAATATATTTAATATGATTGTATATTAATAACCTATAAGAGATTACTTGCTGTTTTGAGGAGTAGAAAGTAGAGGGATTAAGGAAGGAAAAAATTTGGAGTTCAAAATCTTATAAAAATGAATGTTAGAAACTATCTTTAAATGTAATTGGGAAAAACACTATTAAGTAAGGGGAAAAAATAGTATTCAAAGAAACTTAAAGCAAAAAAAAAAAAAAGTGGGGGAAAAAGCCTGTGTATTTTAGAGAAAGCAAGACAGCTAGAATGGAGCACTGGACTTGGAGTCAGATAAATTTGAATTAAATTTGGTCTGGGATAGGCAGGATAGATTGTGTAACCCTATTTAAGTCACTTAATATCTGTCTATTCCAGTTTTATCATCTATAAAATGGGAATAATAATAATACCTACTTTGTAAGGTTAGTCTATAGATGAAATGATCTAATATAGAAATCTCTTTACAATTTAAAGTACCATCTCAATGCTAATTATTATTGTTGTTGATGCTTAAAAAACCACACCATAGGAGAATTAATATAGAATATTTAAGGGACTGAGCTAATCTTTGTATTATAACAAGTAAAATGAAGGAAGAACTGAAGGAAGGCAACATACAGAAAATACAGAATTTGGCATTAGCCATCTATTAAAACTATTTTGTTCCTTCAGAGTTTAAATTATTTAAATCCTAGAAAAGCAACATTATATATGGGAACATACACACACACACACACACACACACACACACACACACACCTGATTCTGAAATCTAGGATTTAAGTGTCACTTGTGATGTTTATTTCCTTGATGACCAAATAGTTTGATTTCTCTACATTACCTAATCTAGAAATACAAATGCTGGATTAGATGATCTAGGAGGGGTCTTCTGGGTTTAGGTCTATGATCTTATGTTTTTCTTTATGTTCACAGCAGACCTATCAAGGCAGGGAGCAAAGGTAAGGAAACCAGAACACAAGAAATAAGTGGAATGTATAAAGCCACATGCCAGTTAAGAGAGCAATTTAATGTCTGTATAACCACACCAATCCAGAGGTAAAGCCCATTGATATTATCTTCATGAGTTGTGAGATTGTTGTTCTGTTGTCTTCAAATCCCATGCTCATAGCTATACTGCAAAGCTAAGTCACAGTGAATGAGATGTGGAATTCAACTAATTCTGACCAAATATTTGCATGGTAATTTAGGCATCAACTAATAATGACCAGTGATGCTTTTACCCCACTGGGTTTGTATAATTTTGTATTGCAAATCAGGCTAGAGAGCCAACATGTCTTTTCTGTGTGTATGTGTGTGTGTGTGTGTGTGTATGTGTGTGAGAGAGAGAGACAGACAGACAGACAGACAGAGACAGAGACAGACAGAGAGAGAGAGAGAGAGAAAGAGAGACAGAGAGACAAGAGAGAGACACAGACACAGAGACAGAGACAGAGACACAGAGACAGACAGAGACAGAGACACAGATACACAGAAAGAAAGACAGAGAGACAAACAGAAAGACACAGAGAGACAGACAAACAGACAGACAGACAGAGACAGAGAGAGAACTCTAATTTCATTTTTTTGGCTATTACTGACATCCTGTCATCTTGATGTCCCTTTCATTTATTTATTTTAGATCAGACAAGAGAGTGCTTCATTTACATGGATTCGTGTAGTTTCTGTTAAGGGTATGGCAGACCAATAGATATTTGATACAGTAGATTGTTATAAACTTTAATCAGAAAAATACTGGCAGAGTAGAAGTTGGAAAATGATAAGAAAGAGGGGATCAGAGTAGCCAGTGAATAACAGACAAGAAAATATGTTATAAAATGAACACATTCTAGGGCAAAAAAAGTCATACATTTATAGATTTTAAAGTAAGACAATGTTTCAAATTTTGAACAAAAAGAAAAATGAATGCAGAATTATTAATAATTCTGCATTCATTTATTAAACTGAAATCACATTCACCTTCTTAGCAGAAATGTGAAGTTTCTTGACCAATTTGACAAGAATTTGGCAATGTTTTAAGAGATTTTTGTTTCTGAAAATTTTAATTTGCAGATTTTAAACAAAACAACCAATTACAATCTAAAGGTAAAAGTAAAAATTGTCTATTCTCCATGAAAAATGTATTTAGGAACATTGTTATGATTTAATTCACTGAGTTTCTAAAACTGACTTATCATTTACATAAGTTATGATATATGCAAATTAATTTATTTGAAACAGGAAAGTTGAGAACTCTATGGGGCAAGCAGCAAAAGGAAGATGAATGAAACACTAAAAGGCAAAAAAAAAAAAAAGAAGAGGAAGGGAAGAAAAGAGGAGATTATCCCCCCCCCCCCCAAAAAAAAGGACAGAAATGTTTGCAAAGGTTGTAAATTAATCCTTTGCTCTTATTCAGGCACAAATTACCTTTCCAAATCACCAGAAATTAAGCATGTCAAAGAGCATGATTTATGTTTAATTTATGCTTTATCCTCAGGATTAACTTTTTATCCTTCCCTCTGTTGACACTTAGGGACAAGATTCCCACCCTATGTAACTTCTAGAGGAATCCTGTGAGAGTTTCAGTGAGAGGATCTGGCCTTTAAATCCTCTTTTCCCTCAATCTAAAAACATCCAGGGTTTAAAATCAGTTTCCATAAATAAACTTCTTCTGACCTTGATTGAATTCTCATTTCATAGCCTTTTTTTCTGTTAAGTGCAAAGCAATAAATCTGTTTTCAGAAATGATGCACTTTAATCACAGACATATGGGAAACAGTTAATAATATTTTCATTTGGCATACATTTTAGAGAAAAATGCTCAACTATATTTGAAAAATCAGACTTCTCTGAAGGCTGTTAAGATTTTAAATATACTTAGAACTCAACAAAAAGAATAATCAAAATGAAATCAAGATGTTCACAAGAGTTGTGCTAAGCATTTGTGCTCAATTTCTAAGACTTGAATGCCCAAATACTGATTTCATGTTCTAAACCATTTACTTTTGCTTATTTAGGTGAATAGAACTGAATACAAGCAATAAGGTTGTTTATTGAATAAAACACATGATTTTGAATCGGGAAGACCTGAGAACAAAAAATTATCTCATTTCCTTGTTAGTTATGTGAGCCTGGGTTCCCGTCTTTCTCTATTTACTTATCTGTAAAAGAGGGATAGTAATAACACTTACTTCCCAGTATTTTTGTGAGGATCAAAAAAGATAATATTTTTAAAGTGCTTTGCAAACTTTAAAATGCTATCTACATGGTAGGTTGTTGGGTTTTTTGTTTTGTTTTGTTTTGTTTTTTGGTGACTGCTGCTATTGGTATTTCTCTCTCCAAGTACTGATTTTGATTCATTCAGGAGTTGGGCTATACTCAATATTTTTCAAAGGGACATATTTTCTCTCCTTCAGAGAGATTCCCAGGTCTTCTAAGAAATTATTCTCATGCTATAGGAAGGCACTGTCCTATATAATGTGTTCTTTGACACAATCCATCCTTTTCAAATGAAGATATAAAATATTGGCTTGCCAGGATGACCTGGTTTTTTGTTTGTTTATTGTTTTTTAATAACCCTCTAAAACTCTTTGACCAAAGAATTCCCTGAATTTCAGATTAAGGAGAATGTTTCCTTTCTTTTAATTAATTAAATAATCCTTTCATTCTTATCATGTAGTTGTCATGATCTTTTGTTAAGAGCTCCAGAGCACAGACTCTTGTATTAAATGCAGGTCCAGAATGCCATCAGTTTCAAACCTCCTGGGGTCCTGAAGTAATAGGTTCTACACAAACAGATAACATTGGTGGGTAACTAGGTAAAATCCATTATGCCATTTTTGAATAACATAGCAAGCTTGTTCAAATGGTAAGGAAACATTTGGGATCAATGATCAATGATCCAAAGGGAACTGGCCCTTGGTTCATAATAAGATAAAATGAGTTTTCACATATAATCACAAAAGATGTATGATTAAGTCTTTGCTTACTCTTTTCTTCAAACTGAAATAAGATCCAATTTAGAGAAACAATAGGGAATTTAAAGAAGAACCGGTCTCTAAAGGAGACCATACATTAGACTAAAATTTTGTTTTTTTCAAAGATTTAAATACTGATTTTGAAGTGCTTTTTATGGCACGCAGTGTAGGGTAACCCCCATCCTCACTAGTCACTGTTATCCTAAAAGCTTGAGGAATACAAATATCCAAGTCAAATACTTTAGGGTAAAAGAATTTAAGTAGCAATTATTTCTAGCAGAGAAAGAGGAAGGGACCCATTCCAGTAAAGCTCTCTGGAATCCACTTTAATGAAATTTGAAGAGATATAGATTACAATCCATTGTTGTGGATATGATATTCTCTAGCCTCTGAAATACCTTCATATCTGTTGCCTTTCAGCAGCTATCATTTTGTATGGCACACAGGATAAAAGACTTACTATTCAAAATAAAGTCATAAACAGAGATGTCTCAAAGTCCAACTCCTATTTTCACTTGATGTATGAGTAAGTCAAGATATATGATAACAGATGAACTATATGATAATTAGCACATAGTAATCCTAAACATATGTCTAGAAGTGCTTTCTCTAAAATATTGTATGCAGCTCTGGGTACTATATTTTAAGGGCAGTGACTTGACACTACCTCTATCAGGGTAGTGAGGGGACTAAAGAACAAACTAAGTAAAAACTGCATGAAGGTAGGAAGATGGAGAGTGAACAATGATAATTGTCTTTGAGAATCTATAAAGCTATTGTGGATCCACACTCAAACCTGGTCTTCTTGGTCACAGTAATACTAGGTTATTAAATCAGCAGTTCATCAGATTTTTGAGTTGATGCCAGTAAAAAACAACTTATTTTAGAGTGGAAGGAGTTACTGTTTCAAAAGATGGTACATATTCCTACTGCTGGTATTCAGGCAGATATTGGATGGGTAGTTGCTATGGGTGCTGTAGAGGTAGATTCTGGTTCAGTTAAAAGAAAGATAGTGTCAAACTCTACTCTCCCTGGAATGTTCTCCCTCTTTCACCTCTCCTCATAGAGACCACCTGTTCCTTTGACACACAACTCAAGAACTTTTGTCTGCATAGAGCCTTTCCTGATTTCCCACCACCACTATCAAGACTGCCCTCTCAGTCAAACTACCTTGTATTTGAATAGGGAGTTTTATTCTTTGATATTTCCAGAACCTAGGACAGTAACACAGAGTAGACAACTGATTGATTTGTGATTATGTGTGCATGTATGTGATCATGTGTATGTATGTTTACTGGATAGGATCGGAACCAGCAATTTATTTAATATATATATATAATTCTTGGTGAAGAAAATAGCTTTATCAATGCAAATACTCTTCTGTTTTGCAATTCATAAAATTAAAGTATTCCCTTTGGGAAACTGAGAGTTTAATCGAATCATATGGGTTTCCACAAGCCTGTATCTATGAGATAGAGGATTTGGACCCAAGTCTTTCTCATTTCAAATCCTTTTTTTTTTTTTTTTTTTTTTAGAATATTGTGACCAAAAGGATCTCTAAAATTCAGGACTTTTCATGGAAGGCTTTTTCTTTTGAAAGTAGTGGGAAGGAATTATGCTTCATATTCTGTGGTTTTCTTATAAATACATAAGATATGCCACAATCAAAATCACTTATTTTTGTCATTTGAAAAAAGGGCTAGATTTAGAATCTTAGAACTTAGGTTCAAATTCAAGCTTGACTCTATTACCAATGTAATATTGAAAATTTAATTTACTTCTGTGGTCCTCAGTTTGCTTTTCCATATAATAATTTGTATCCTAAGATGTTACAAACATATACATATACACATACACACATAGACACACAGACACACACACTGTTTCCCTTCTCTCCAATTATTTTGTAAATTTCTTGGTAACCCAGTCTTCTACAAGTAGTAGATTCTCCATAAGAATTTATCAATGATGACAATAAATATTTGCTTTAACTCTCCTTCAACCAAAATTTGCAATCACTTAAATTAATATTTCCTGTGCATAATGGGTTTGAAGAGAATTGTTAAATATATTATGTAAATAATAAATCTATGATTATTGAAAAAATATTCTCCACTTCCCTGAATTCCTATGGTATGAGCAATCTCAATAAAAATGAGATATTTGATGGTTTATTGCCTTGCACTATTTTCTGGTTGTTTCATTTATGAAATATTATATACGATACAATGAGAGTCATTTATACCATAATACAATCAGGAAGAAAAGGTACTGTCTCCTGAGGAAGAAGACCAGTGTTAAAATCCTGCTTCTGATAGTTACTACATATGTATGCTTAGGTAAATCACTTATGTTCTTGATTTTAGTTTTTTCAATTATAAAATGGGAAAATTGGCCTAGGTGGTCTCTGAGGTTCTTTCTAATCACATATAATATGTATGTATTACTTATATATAATATATACATATGCATTATACATAAATATAATACATAATATATATACACATACTATTAAATAATATATATTATTTATATGTATATGTGTTATTATGCTCTATATAGCATATTGTATACACATGTATATTGTGATTATATATGTGTATATATTATTTATAATTTATGCATCTTACTATCATTCATTAATATAATTATGCTCTACATTTCTGGAGAACAGATACTTTCCTCCCTCTTTTTTTGTGTACCTTATGATATTTAACAATGTCAGACATATAATACTTTAGGTCATTTTAATAAATAGTGGTTAAATGACATTATTTGGTTTCATTCAATTCCAAAATTGGTCCCCTGGACAAGATCCATAACCATTCTTCTAATTTTAACTACATTGGTTTTATTTCTACAATAGCTTTTTAATTTGGAGTAATTAGTTTTTTTTTTTTTTTTTATCTTCTGCGAACCTCTCTATCCAATGTTTCATTATGAATTGTCCCTAGATCTGAAACAAATATCTCATTCCTTTTAATTTGTTTACAATGTGACCTTCTACATCTAAGTCTTAGAACCATTTGGAATTTTTCTTGGTATTTATTGTGAGTTTGTCATAGCAGCCCTTTCTGTGGTGTCAAAGAACTGAGGAAAAAAAAGAGTTGTACATCAATTGAGGAAGAACTGAACAAATCAGAGTATGTAAATGTAAAAAAAAAATACTATTGTGTTGTTAGAACTGATGAAGGGAAAAGATTCAGAGAAACATGGGAAGACTTGTATTGAACAGAACCAGAACATTTTTTTTTTTACTGTGCCAACAGCATAAAAATGAGTAACTTTGAAAGACTTAAGAACTTTGATCATGCAATG
Source organism: Sarcophilus harrisii (assembly GCF_902635505.1). Lineage (NCBI taxonomy): Eukaryota > Metazoa > Chordata > Mammalia > Dasyuromorphia > Dasyuridae > Sarcophilus > Sarcophilus harrisii. The sequence continues at coordinate 112,541,981 of NC_045428.1, forward strand.
GACATTCTAATTCATGTTCCAGAAGATCAGGATTTTTACAGCAGATTCAAGATTTGCAAAGCTCTTTACACATCTTATCTCATTGGATCCTAATGACACCCCTACAGGGGATGTGTCATTATCATTCCTATTTTACAGAAGAAACTGGGACTGAAGAAGGTTAAATAACTAACCTAGAGTAATAACTAAGTATCTGAATCAGACATTCTTGATTCCAAGTACAGCAATCTATTTACTGAGTCAGTTAGATGCCTAAACATCTGCAAGAGATGTGCTACATTCAAGATCTAAATGGGACATATTTTTGAATATGGACAATATGGACATTTATATGGTTTGACATATAGCCATATTTTAATAGTTTTCTTTTGAGATGGAAAAGTGCTTATTAATTGAAAAAAATAAAATCTATAACTATGCAAAAGATTTAAACTGACAAAATATGAAAGAAAAGACAGCAATTAGGAATGGAATGGCTATTAGTATTATGACATGTAATTAGATCAACAGCATATAGAGATTCTTGATTTCTTTTCTTTTCTTTCTTTTTAACATTTCATGGACCCCCTTTAGCAGCTCAATAAAATCTATTAACCCCTTCTCAGAAAAAAAAGCATTTTAAAATGCACAATATTAAGTATATGGGAAATAAATTGTATTGAAACAGTTATCAAACTATGATTTTTATTTATTTATTTTTTGCCAAAAGAACAAGTTCACAGGTCTCAAGTAAAGAACTCCTGCTATGGAATTCAAAACTTGGACAAACACTGCAAATGTCTGTACTTGTCCAATCCCAATTAAAAACTAAATAAATCACAATAATTTGATCTAAATAGACAAATGAGTTAGGCCCAGAATTAAACAGGAGGAGGGTAACAGTGGATTACTGATAAAAAATTACCAAGTTCTTTTGGTACATTTTTTCCTCCTAAAACAAAGATCTATTTAAAAAATATATTCCATTTGTATTAATATGTATCTCTTAACATATCAGAAAGAGTTCTGGGACTGGAGTCAGGAAGACTTGAATTCAAATACTATTTCACTTACCAGTTCTGTGTCCATGGATAAGTTTTATCACTGTTTTATCTCTGTAATTGGAATAACAATATCACCTATCTCTCAAGGTTGTTGTCAGAATTAAATAAGTTAATATTTGTAAATAACATTAAGCATAGTACAGGGTGCACACTGAGCCCTCCCTCTATAAGTCATAGAACATCACAGTCATTGAAGAATTTAAAATAAGTATTCAGAAAGCAAGGGAAAAACATTCGTGATGATCTTGAGTTGGCTGCAAAAAAAGATAGAAATAAGGAATGACAAAGAATAATTTAAATTAAGGAAACTAGTAAAATAGAAAGAAAAGGAAGATGGATTGGTTTCATGTAAAAAGTGAAAGATAGACATTGGAGAGCACATGTCCACTGGTCCCTTTAGAATATATCCTTATAATGTATGTCCCTGTATAATACCTTAATGTATTCCAGGTGGTCACAGATGTGATAAAGAAGAGGGGCAGCTACGAATAAGTTGTGATTGAGTGAAACATTGCCTTGTCACTAAACTCTAAATGCCTTGCCACAAACACATATATACCGGTATGTATGTATATGTATACAGACATAGAGTGAGACAGAGAGGAACAAAGAAAGACAAATGAAATGGAAAGAAAGAGAGAGACATCTTCACATCCATTGTGAAACCAAAAATCCATTTGGGAATTACTTTTAAGAATAAGCGAGGATGGATTTTTATCCATCCACATGTCTGTAAAATATTATACAACACCCATTTCACTCTGCCAATAAATGTATTATTTTAAGAATGCAAACTTTCCGTATCTCCAATAATGTTCTACTCAGAAGCTTCATTAGGCTATAAGGTGATCCAAGGTTTTCAACAATTTGCCATCAGAGCAGATACCCTGAAAGCCCTACCAAAATATAAGGACTCTATAATAATGGTAATGGACTCTATTTAACATTTGAAAGGAACTTAAATTGAAGACTCAGAACCAAAGGTAAGCTAGTTTGAGATGGATCTTTTTTTTTTTTTTTTTGGGGGGGGGTCAATATACATCAAATCATCTAATGCATAGAGAATTGGTATATATGCATCTACAGTCATCATTGGAATTAAAATTGTTTCACATTTTGAACACACTTTCAATTACTAATATCCTGTTCCAATAGATATCTATTAAGACAGCTTCAGATTGTGGTGAATAGAATGCTTGGAATCAGAAAGATGAGTCCAAATACTATGTCAATCCCTTATTAGCTGTCTGAATATAGGAAATCACATAATCTGTCATCTCATTTTCCTCAAAAGTAAACTGGAGATATTAATAGTGTTTATCTCACACAATTTTTGCATAGATCAAATTTGTAATATTTGTATAAATCTTTAAGGTTAGTGAAACATCTTGCAAGTATTTTTTGATTTAATCTTGAAATAGCATATGGAAAGCTCTTTTCAATATACTACATATGCTAGGGTATTATTTTTTTATTGGCTCATCAGTACATTTATATTCTCTTGAATATTACACACTATGTGTGTATATATATATATATATATATATACATATATGCCTATGTGTATGTATGTATATATGTATGTATGTATAAATATACACATCCATTCTGTCCTGTCCATATTGTGTGATTCTCCTCTATTTCTTCCCTTTAGTTTACCACAAATGGTCCACTTAATATTCTGTTTTTTTTTTTCTTCACATTTATAGGATCATAGATTTAAAACCAGAGGGAACTTTCAGGCAATCAAGACCAATCAATCACTTCATTTTATAGATATGCACCTGAGGCCCCCAGAAGTTAAGTGATTTATCCAAAATTACACAGATAATAATAGATAGCACAATCAGGTTCACGTCCAGGTTTTTTTAGGGTCAAATTCAACATGTTTTGCATTGTAATAACATGATTATCATAAAGATAGTAGTGAAGTACATAGATATCTGTTGCTTATGACATTTTTTTATTTATTCATTTTTAGTAAATGTGAGATTTTGTTGTTACATCTCCTTTCTTTTTTCAATAGTTTCATCCAAATAACGTACCCTGTTCACTGGGCTATATATATCAGGCAATGTCATCTACAATATGATACTTAGTTAATCCTAATTCAAACATTAAAAAAAAAGGCAATACTTTGTCCTGATTAGGAAAATTTATCACCAATTTTTTTTAGACACAGACAGCTGTGTTTTATGTTTTAATTTCTTCATCACATACACCATTTCTAACACAAGGAAAAGTTTGGAAATGTTCACATTGAAATTTTAGTGTTTTGAAACACATAGTTTTGGCAACATATCCTCCAGAATCTACTTAAAATATTTGCTTTAAATATGAAAAATAACATATTTCATCTCCTTGGAAATGCTTAATTTTTTTTAGTTATGATAAACCTACATTCCTTAAAACATTTCATTAGCTAAAAATGCTTAGAGAAATTGTATTATACTAAGGTGCTTTGGAATTTCAAACTTTCCAAATGTATAATCTCCAACAAAAGAGGTTGAAAAGAGACAAACAACAACAAAGAATCTCTCTGGATTACCACAACAAATGTACTCTTTTAGACATGGGAATAATATGTTTTGTTCCATCAACATGTCCACTTTACATTATTCAGCATAAAGCTTTGTGAAATAAGAATCCTGGGAATATCAGAATATAAAGGAAAAAGGTACAAATAGCAGCTTCATAAACTGAGAAATGTACATAAATAAATCATGTAGATGTGGGCAGTTTGCTTAGCTGGCAAGAAACAAAATATGGAAAATCTGCTTGTTAAACAATAACCACAGAGTGTGCTTTTATGATGTTTTTCACCACAGTAATTCATATTAGAGATAGAAGCAGTTGCATGTTAAATAAAATCATTGAGCATTGTTCCCTGCACATTGCAAAGAGCTGACTTATGTTGTTTTTAGATGCTTCCCATTAGAAAGTAAATATTCCTCCAATGTTATACATTTCACAAAATTTAATAAAGATGAACAGTAAATAAAGTCACAGAGAGATTTCAGACAGTTTTATTAGCAGATTGTTGAAAAGAAAAAGAAAATTAAATACAATAACAGTAAACGTGGTTCTCACATCGAAACCAGGCTCAAATAACTAGGCTACCATAGAAAAATTTCCAATTCTTGCATTATGATGTAAAAACAGATTTTTGTACAGATTTTGTACAACAAAATTCGTAATAACCTTTTATCATTTTTAGAAAACTTTAAATATATAGATAAAAATAGACAATTTTCATAGGTCCTACATGAAGATGAGTATGTTCTGTTCCAAGGGCTTGCATAGAGCGCAAATGTGGTTATAATATAGAACAACTAGACATTAATATCTTTAAGATTACAAAAGCATATAAACAATAACATGAGCACAATTTTATTCATCATCTATGCAAAACAAACAAACAAACCAACCTGTATAACTAAAGAGGGACAAAAAACCCTTAACTTACGGTAACATTTCATGAATTGTAATATTTACACCAAGTTAGTAAGCTTCTTTCTTAACATATAACTGATAGCTTTTCCCCCCATAATCCTTGTGAACATTTCCATTTATGTCAAATCAAACACTGAGGCATTCTCAAAGGTGTGGAAAGCATATATTTAAAAACTAGTAAATCTACTTACAGGTGACTCTATGCAAGGAGCAGAGGAATGCCAGATGCTACTACATATTTTCAGCTGTAGGCTTTTTTTTTTCTCTTTCCAAATATCTATGATTCGAAAGCTTGCCACAAGTTCATTCTATTCTGAAACTGTTACCCTTTAAAGACTGTATATGAAAAAAAAATAAACCTAGAATATAGGGTATCATGCTCAGGCAACAAAGAGGACAAGAAGGGTGATGGAACAAACATGCTTAGAAAACAAAGTTCCTACAGAGAATTTAGTAACAATATTTTAAATGAAAACATATTGCTCCTGTTCTTAAGCAAGCTAAAATGTGAGCTTGTATATACAATTTGTTGTGTTTTTATTGTTTTAAAAAAAAAAAGAAAAAAAAAAGACTGAAGTGAATTGGTGATGGGCCACATGAAAGAAATGTGTACCAATATTTCAAGGAAGACCTAAAAATTATAAGAGCTCATTGCTAGAATTTATAAAACACTGAATTTTTGATCAAATAACTTTAATATCCAATTGAACTATATTTCCAAAAATTGTTAGATATTTTAGACATTATTGTTTTGATATATTTTCATGTAATAAATAATTTTTGATGAGCATAGAACTTTAAAGATATAAAAGCAAAATCACAAAAGTATAGTAACAGTGCTGATTCATGAAAATCAGTCTTTAAAGGGGTAATCCCAAATTATACAAAAACCAAGAGAACTAACTTAATTATGCTAGAAGCACTGTGTTGCAGCTTATTTCCAGTTATCTGCACAAAAGTGAAAACACATACTGTAGCTTTCAGAAAGACAGTGAAAAGGACACATAACTACCTTTCCCCAGTTTGAGGGAGGGTAGCACAACAGACTTCAACTTTATCACTCCGCGCTACGTGGTATTGGACTGATACATCAAGTGTTTGTTAGGTTTTGTTTTTCAGCAACATTAACGTAATATGACATTAACATATAAAAATATTTCTGGTGTTTCGACTTGCTGCTCAGCCACAATCCGTTCTCCAAAGTGCTGTTGAGGGCACTAACCAGGGTTCAATTTACAAATCAGTGGCTGACATAGAGTTCTGATGTCACCAGATGCTTAAGATCTCATTCATTAATACTGTGACTCCAGGACAAATATTTACATGCCTGCATGCGTTAAAACTAGAATGGTGTCTTTCTGACCAACAGGGTGACAAAACATATTTTCTAAAATTTCATTTTCCTAAACTCTAGTATTCTACTGCATACATAATACCTTCCTTGTGTGGTTTGTGTTTATATACTGTACATGTGACCAACAGTTTGAATAAGAAGTAAAATCTCCCTCCCCCCAATTAACCCCTACCAGTTAAGAATGAGAAATTAATGCCCTACCTATTATTTTCAGGAAAAGAGGCCTTGAGAAGAATAAAATAGTTTGGTGTTTCTTTTTACTTACATAAATTTTTACTTAGCTGTTATTTAGCATCCATGTATATAAGTCTCTTGGGAAATATGTGAAAAAATTTCTTCAGGAGAAAACTCCCAATTAGTAAGGTTGGAATTCAGTATAACAGAATAGTATTCTTAATTTACTTATTTATTTATTTTTATTTTTTCGTTATCCTCTCATGCCCCCTTACAGGTTCTTTTCAGAATGGTCTTGCTGGTTTCTGGAGGACACAACAGTCTGTAAGTTTGGGAGGTCACTGCTGGAAGGTTCTTTTGATGTGCTCAAATACAGAATTGTCAGAGGAGTACAATGTTTTCATTCCATTAAAAAAAACAATGCTAGGCCTTGTTTGGGCCTGCCTGTGATTCTGTATACAAGGGTCCAGCAGCAAAGTTGCAGTAATTAATTGTAAGAAGGATACTTGCACATTTACAAACATTCTCAGGGTCTCTAGCTTGAGCCATAAGTGAGAAACACTGAAGGATATTTCGGTAGAAGCTTTAAACTTTTGAAGAACATTGATGCACAAAGATGAAGAAGTCTTTTGTGAAAACATTTTGTTTTCTCTGTACTTCCCAATGATGAATGTTTTACTGCAGAGTTTGTTTTTTGTTTTTGTTTTTGTTTTTTTTACCATAGTGCAGTCTTCTTCAACGGGAAAGATTCAGTACATGACAGTAGTTTTCAAATAAAGTCGTCCATCTAAAAGCAATCAAACAAAAAAGAAAAAAAATCTTTTAAACATATACTCAGGGAAGAAGCATAGATATGCAAAATCCAAAGAAAAGTTGATGTTTTTGATGCAATCTTTAATATACCTTCAAAATCAGACCAATAATGACATGGTTTGTAAGATCAAAAGTGTATGTCCCCTAGCACCCCTATATTTATAGTATATGCTGGACTTTGTACCAATGCCAGGACACAAAGAAAACAATGTTTTCTTATGCATGTTTTATTTGCTGTTGAATGACAATTACTCTTTCTTTGCTTAAGGAACCAAATTCTTCCTGCATGTACTGACAGATATCTCTATCACAAAAGGTATAGATCCCAACTTATATTTTAGTTGCATTGTTAAAAGGTACCATTTAATGTTACCATTATGCATATTTGTAGGCATTTTCTATGAATGGCTTTAGTCTATTTCATCAGTAACAGTGAATTATAACTTTTTCCCCAAAAGAAAAATTATTCTGTTAAGATCCAAGTACCACTCATTTTTAACACTCAATTAACAAAAAAGAGAAGGGAGCCTGTTATGTGAAAAGCTACAGAAAATAAACACTTGGAAATATAAAAGTCTAGCTCTCTGGGCACATTTTAACCATTTTATAGAGTGAAACTGTTCTATTCTATCATGTGACAAAACATGATTTTGTAGGAAGGAAGAAGTCTTCTAGTAAGTTTAAATGAGAGAAAAAAAAATACCTCTTCCATAAGATCAAGTATAGAGTACACTGGGAGTCACTGAGCACCACTGGGCTTTCTCTTAGGTTTATACAAATATGTTTTAAATTTCTTAGAGGTGTCTACAAAAGTATGTTAGTTTGTGATCATTTATAAGACCATTGTCTCCATCATAGAATTTTTCTTCTCTCAGACCGAGTATATTCATTATCTAAGAAGAATGGAAAAGTAGGGGAAAAAGTGAGGGTATAAGGCAAGAGAACTTAACCTCATATAATATAGAGTATATATCTCCCCAGAATGCCAGGAAAAGATGCACACTAACACCAAATCATAAAAGACAATATACATCCACAAACAAACCAACCAAAAAAGGGAGTTAAAGAGATATGAGGTCATCTAATCTAACTCCCTCACTTTATAAGAGAGGAAATGGAAGTCTAAGGGGATTAATTTGTCAAAGGTCACATACTAATGCACACTACTCCTAATTAGTAGCAATACCTAATACATACTAATTAGTAGCAATAGCTGGGCCAGAATCTTGGTCCAGTATCCTTTCAATTACAAATTGCTGCCTCCTACAGATTTCTTGAATTGAGATTCATGACGTTTAAGAAGTGTAAACACAACATTTTACTAATATCATTAAGAGTAGTCCTCAAAGGTTAGGACCTCTCCAAAACTTCACATATATAACAGGAACAATTTGTTGTAGAATAATTAAATGATAAGGAACATTCTAATTTACTATTTATAAAATAAAAAATGAACTTTTAAAAATGAACTTTTTATATAATCAATGGAAAAAAGGGAAAAAAGGAAACATTAGTAATATTAATGTAAGCATATTTACAAATTGTAGTATTACCTGTAAATTGCTGGATCTAATAGGTTACAGAGCAGAATAGGTCATCTGATACCATTAACCATATAACTCATGTAAAATTTCTTTGTTGGAAGTTCCTTATCAGAATTAGATTATAGATCTGCTCCATAATTGACTTATTGAATTTACTTAAAATCACATACATTTAACAAATATTCATGGAATGAAATTGATTTGGAATATGAACCAATCGATATTTATTGAGTTTTTATATTCATATAACATTGTGTTATACATTGCAAGAGATACAAGAAAAAGAGATGATCTTTGCTTTTAAGTAACTTCTAACAATGTGTCAAAGAACTTAAAAAAATAATATCCCACACAATTGCTGAACTGCATACAGCTGAACTGTGATATAAAATGCCATATAATATACAGCATGATTAATGAAAAAATCCTCAACTTAATTATTGTCTATTTCTCTAGTGTGATTATGATATATATGCAAATTCCAGAAAATAACAGACTACTAAAGTCATAAAGATAATTTGAGTAATTAATTTTATTTTTCAGAAGTTGGCTGGAGCACTAAGAAATTAATGAATTCACTCATACTCAGAAGATTTGAATTCAAGTCTTAATGATTCTGAGGCCTGCTCTCTATCCATTGTGTCATTATCTCTCTATATTATAGCCATCACATTTATTTGTAATGATAAAAATTCATCTAACTTGTATTTAATTATTTCCAAAATTCCAAATGTCTTAGAATTATGTCTATTTAAAAAGCAAGTGTTATCAAGAACAATTACAAAAGAAGAAAACAAGCAGTAAGAGGATCAGCTTTTTTTGTTTGTTTGTTTTGTTTTGTTTTGCTTTCCTGTAATAATGTAATAGTGATACTATCTTTCAATGAAAATCAATAACTTTTTAAATAAATTATACTCATTGTATAAAATGTTGAATATAACATGCAGACAGTAATAATAACACAGGATAAAAATTTAGGTCAGAATTATATTATTTGACCAAAAAAATGGCATGGAAAAACATATTACTAAAAAAAAAAGAATTTTAAAAAATTATACAGAAGGAGCTCACTAATCAGGAAGTGGGGGGGGTAAGTTTAATATCTTCTTTTAAATTTATTATACTGTATTCAGTTTGTCACTTTGTACAATGTTGACTATGGGCCATCCATAATTACTAGGATAATATACAAACACAAGGCCCTTCTTGAGTGAACATTAATTAAAAACAACATATGACACAATTTTTATTAAAAGTCTGTTCCCAAGCTTCACTTGAGCATGGAACTTCAGCTCTAGATTTCTAACACAGTAAAAAATCTGGCAAAGCTTACCAAGCAGAAAGGGCTAAAAAAACTAATGATTTGGGAGACTTTAATCATCTAGGAAGTGGTAACTATTAAAGTATGGTATAGTTGTGATTATACTTCATTAGAAGGAAGGCACACCAAGGAAATCACAAATCTTTTGGACTACCGAAGAAGCCCATCAAAATGGTTTGGATGATATGTAAACCTAGAATCTGGATTCTACTTTAAAAATGTTTATTCTCCTGCTCATATTAGTTGCAGACCAATGTTTATGTTATTCAAACAATGGACTAAATTGTTCTTTTATGTCTCCCTTGACTGACCTATGGGGCAGAAATTCTGTTTGTCCAGTTCTATCTTTCCTTTATCATGTAACTAATATTGACTTCTTTTCAAATTATTATTTCAATTAAAATATATATTTGGAAGGAAGGCTAATTTCATATTACAAAGATAAGCTGATTACCATTTCAGTTTTTCATAGTCTTACTCTCAACTGGATAAATTTAGGGAACTTTCAGAAAATAACTTTAATCTATTATTTATTTCCATAGCAGCTTAAATACTAACTAGATGAATGAAAAAAAAAAAGCATCAGAACATTTATATAGATAAATATGTACATATGTGACTGTTAATCAAAGTAAATATTTACACACATGTATGTAGAGAATTATAGATAGACAAAAGTATAACCTAATCTTTCTATTTTTAGAAAATGTTTGTTTTCTTTTTCTTGATGATTGATTCCATCAGTTCTCTTGAGTTCTTTCTCCTTTCAAGTCTACCCAGTAATTCTATTTTCTCCCCTTATCTTGATCAGCATCTTTTAAAAAAAAAAATCCCTGTATTAGTTTTTCTTTCATATGTATTTTTTTAGTCTTCCAATCGTCCCTCCTGAGTCAGGTCATTTTAAAGAACAGTTCTTTCCATTGTCTATAGAGATATATAGCAAAAGCTTGTTCATGGAACCAAATCAGTGGTCTCTGTTCTCTTTGTATCGCCTGTGCACTGAAGAGGGAGAAAAAAGAAATTAAGCAAGGCCTTTTTTAAAAAGGCTTTTTATTCTTCTGTGATGCATGAAGCATCTGCAATGGTTGAGCAAATCTAAGGGAAAAAGCAATGAACACATGAAAAGTAATACATTAAATATGCATTTAAGAAGCCAAAAGAATAGTGGTAACAGAGTGATGACTTTATTTTTCATTGACTAAAATATGAAATCTGCATGGCTCTTATAGAAAAATAGAACTTTCAGAAAAAAGTTATGTAAGAGTTATTTACAAAAATAAATGATCTTGCCTATGTGCTAATACATACAAAGTTCTTTCACCAAAAATAGCATAGTAAAAATTAATTTGAGGCTATCTTATCCTATAAGTATATATTTTGTATTTAAAATTGTTGGGGTAGTAGTTTTCTTTGAATTTTGCCTCTAAATAATTTGAATTTTTGCCTCAACTTTTAGACAGGTAGAAGAGAAAATCAAATAAAACATTTAGATATCTGATATTCTATTTGGAATTTCTTAAAAATTCATCTAAAATAAAACATGCTTACTTCTAAAATAATATTAAATAGAAAAGAAGCATACAGGTTTTTTTTTTTATTATGAGCATCCTAATTGCCTCATAGACAAAGAACATTTTGAAGTTATTGAAATACTCCATATGAATCCCATATTTGAAACAGTAATCAGGTCCTTTTTAATATAGATATGTCATATATTAACTTGTTTGACTAATGTGTCTAACAGATGGACAAATGTATCAAACATTAAAGATGTCAGCTATAAACCGAGCCCACCTGCCAACATTGGTACAGTTAAGGAACTTTCATAATTAAGTTATACTTAGACCTCAGAGGTTTTCAGCAGTTGAATCCTATCTACCTTAATCTTTTAAAAGGTATGTTGTGGGTAGGAAAAAGCAAGGGGGAAAGGACTGTCTCTAGCCCTTTATACTAAATTGAACATTAAAAGCAATTCTACCCTACTATTTCCTCAGCCATATCAAAACATGTTCCTAGAAACTTCAATGGCTTTAAAAAGAAAAGAAGCTTTAACTAGCTTTATATTTTTCTCAAAGAGTTATATCGGTCCAGGGACCTATAGTAAATAGCATCATATAGACATACACAGAGAATTAAGAACAGCCAACTGAATTATAGCACTATACTTCTATCTCAGGGTTCTGATGACAAACCATGAGAGTGAAAAGCTAGTGGCAAAAGCCCTGGGAAGGAATTATAGGTTCATAATTCAAACTGTGCCAGGTTTTTATTTTATATAATAACAGATCCAATACCTTTTCCTTCCCCTACTCTTCAAACAGCTACAGAAGTCATGGGGGCACAATGAAGGTACTGTCAAAACAAGCAGCATACCCAGAAATTGCCACTGGAATGACTTGAGCATTTCCATGGCTGGGGGAATCGTAATTCAAAGATCTGTTATTTGTATCTGCGAATTCTGAGGTTGCTGGGTTTTTTTGCTTTTTTTTTTTTTTTAAAGGCCATTTTTCACTCATTGTACCTTTCACTGAACCTCCACACACCCTCCACCCCCCCATTACACACACACACACACACACACACACACACACACACACACACGCGCGCGCACACAGAGTTTCTCTTTCTTTCCCTGTCTCTGTCTCTCTATCTCTTTCTATCAATTTCTTTGCTTTACAATCTGATTATATTTACACTAGTCAGGGGTGGGGCCAGGGGAAGAGTTTGTATTGAGCCAAAGCTGAAGCGGAAATGTTTTATTGAACTGTAATTTGTTGAAAATAACTAAACAACTGGGGCGGGGGGTGGAGGGGGAGAAGGGGGGCTGTACACTGGCACTGACTTTCATAGGCCACAGAGGACAGCTGGATCTCTTAAGCCTTGTTCAGATTGTTCACCTTGCAGATCCTAACTCGATGCAATCCATGTGGTGGCAGTGACATTCTTTAGGTCATGTAGGCCTCACTGGAATAAGTTAAGGTCATGAATTATAAAAGAGAGTCTCTTGATGCCTGAAATATAAGAACAGCCTGTTCCCTTGGCATTACTAGTATTTGGCTTTCTACAGGAGGTTGGTATGATAGGAAAATCATCAAGTTAAAGTTTGTGTATGGGAGTACTTAATTAAAAAGTCGTTTCTAATTAAAAGCATTTGGGAGTAGGGGTTGAGTGAAACTGTTTAAATTACAAATTCCTAATAGTTTAGAAGTTGGTTTTGACTTGATGCTTGAAGCTATAATTCAGCATGTGGGGGGAAATTTAGATCACTAAATAGATTATGTATGCCTGGTTTTTTCATTTGCCTAATTTATTATTATTATTGTTATATCACATGAGTTTTGTTTTAAACTAAGAGGATATTCAAAAATAGATTCTTAAAATAGATTGCAGCTTTCTATTTTAAAATTAGAAGATATATTCTAGTATTAAAAGGTTTTTTTTGAAAAATTTAAGATTTTTTTTCCTCAACTTCTAATCTGGCTGCATGAGTAGCAAGAAAATTTACCTGAAAAAGTGTTGTTCAAATCACATATGTTTACCTGCCAAATATAAATGTTCCAGCCAGTTATTTTAAAGGACAGGGAGAGACTATAGAGGGAGAAGAGGAAATAATCTACTTGAGTACTTTAAGTTTCCCCACTTATAATTACTTACAATGTTCTATTTAAGTTCTTCCCAAATATTATATTATGTGTATATTTTATCTAATAAACACAGGTAAGCAGAGAAAAATAGATTTTATCTGAAACACAATAATAGGGGCTGAGTAGCTTAATAAGGTAAGATAAAAACGCTAAAAAACATATAATAATTGCTTGATACCAACATGACTATGCAAAAATCATTGTAAAATAACCTTTGAAATAGAATAATTTAAGTTGCTTATATGTAGTAATGTTAATAAAGAATGCAACTTTTCTTTTGTTGAAAAGATATGCAAAATTTCTCAAAAGGAAATGAAGGGGGCAAATATAATACAAACAAATATAAATCCAAACTCTGCCCCTGTCTTGGATATCATTACCCCAAAGAACTCCATATCAGTCAAATTTGTGGGGTTTATGATCTCATTTTCCATTATAAAGCTGTTTTATTAAAAATGGCATCTTGTCGCTTTCAAAGAACAGTTTGTACAAGTTGGACTATTCACAGGATCTCCAGCAAGTAATGATAGAGAGTATTAGGCAAAGACATTTTTTAGTATAAGAATGAGAAAGTTTATCTAAGATCTTTGGTATCTTAGGCAAAGTAAGAAAGACCAAGGAGTGACATCCAACTGGACACAATCCATGTGGTATTTGAAAAGTCAATAAAAGGAAGTCAAAATAAAAGCAAACAGATAGGAACAGATGGGAAGACTCTTAGTCAATTCATAAACTCTCTTCTAAAAACCCCAAGAGGAAGCAGTTAATTAAAGAAAATATTATTTCATAGTTATTATAATATTATTTTTAGAGTGAGAAGATGTCACTGCCATCAAAGTGCAAAGCTGAGACAAAAAGTCTATGCTTACTGTGAGAAAGACTGATTCATTATACCAATCTTGATTTCATAAGGACAAAAGATAAACATCTTTGGATTTAATGAATGCAGAAAATGTAGAGTATAATAATACAACAAAATGTTAGAATTTTATTTTACTAAGGGCCTTCCTCCCTTACTTTGCAAAATATTTCATAGTTTTAATTTTACAATTATTCTATTGGATAGACACAGTTAATTTCCATATATTATAACAACATACACCTTAACACATGAAATATATTTAGTGAGTGATAAATTAGATATGAGTCTGATATAGTACTCAAATTTTTAAAGTCTCATCAGTGTTCGATCACTCATTTGTGGGCACAATGACAGAGAACATTTTCCAACTACAAGCATCAAAAATCTTTCAAAAAATCACCGGGTATTTAACCTAATGATATTTAACTCTGGTGATATTTAACCCTCCATTATCAGAGGTGAGGGAAGAGAAATTTTGTCAGAACACAGTCACAGATCATTGAACTAAAAGTTAGCTTTCCACTGAGAACATCAAATTTCTGACAAGCCTCTATAGTGATAACCACATTTCCTGCCATTCCTACATTCACTCCTTCATATTCAAAAGTAAAGAAAGAGAAGTTCATATATTACATGTTGTTGAACATTACTGGGCAATTATCATTCAGCATTTAATCATTTGAAGTTTGTATCATATTATTATGTCACCTTTTCATCATTCTCATCCTAGTGAGTGACCAAGATCCAGGATGTACTTCCTTTCTTAGGACCTGTCCTTTTCTTCCCTATACATCATTATTTTGGCTATAAATATTTTGAAGATTTTTCTAATATCTTGTCTTCAAAATTCCATAATGTCTTCACTTCTGTGATGTCTACATTCACTCTTCTTTAGGCTCTTTAGTGCCAATGATACCTTCCGGTATATTAAATGGAGCCACTATAGAGAATTTATGGCTTAGAACTTCATAGGATGAGAAGGCAGGAAGGCATTGCTGTTAGCAATAGGTACAAGAATACATCAAATATTAAGGTCACAGATCCAGAAAAACCATCAAATATTTCAGCTACATTTTAAAATTAAATGTCATGCAAAATAAATATTAGTTTAGCTGTGCATTTTGAAAGTATTGAATACATAATGAAATATATTAAGCAGTATTGTCAAAGTTTTTTCATAGATTTAGAGATCATTTTCATTATATACATTAAGTAAAACATGCTCCATATTTTTTAAAGAAAATCACTTTTTCACAATTTCACTTATTTTGTTATACCAATACTTATATAAATTGGTAAATACTTTTAAAGAAATTGTGGCACAAATATATACATACTTTTTATGTGATTATTGCATTTGTTGTTCAATCATAACCCCATTTGTGGTTTTCTTGGCAATGATACTAGAGTTGTTTGTCATTCTCTTCTCCGGTCATTTTATAGTTGAGGAAACTGAAGCAAACAAGGTTAAATCACTGGGCCAAGATCACACATCTTGTCACTGTCTAAGGCCTAATTTGAACTCAGGAAGATAAGTCTTCCTGACTTCAGGATCAAGTCTCTATCCACTGTGCCACCTAACTGTTCTACAAATATAATCACCTAACACTTTCATATAGATACTATGTACTTAAACTTCTATCATTTTTCAACTATACTTTTTTCAATAGCCTTAACATACAAATTCTATTTTTACTACTACTAGTTTTGAATGTTCAAAGCAACACAACAGCAAGGGGTTCTCCTCCTTCACTTTCTTTGATTATTTTAAGAAGAGAATAGAAATCAATCGAATTAAAACAGTACATGAATCTAGGAAATGACAAGGTTTTCTCTTTTTTTACTAATGGATATTAATTGCAATTGAAATGCACTTTTATTGTTTTAGTATTTTACATTTTAATATTTTATTGTTCTAATTAATTTTTAAAAATATTTTCTGACTTCAAAAGAACTCAATATTTACCATCTTTAATCACAATCTCTTCCTAACCTAGAGGCTCAAAGATGCTTTTTAAAAAAAGTCTAGAGTGCTACTAGTATCAGCTATAGTGTACTTCCAGTCAGGAAGGTGTTCCTAAGTCATTAAGAAGACTAGAAATTGTGGCATTAGAAAGGTGATATAGAAAATTAAAAAGGACTTATGGGATTCTAGGAGAAAAGAAATCTCTTTTGTTCCCTTTAGATTTCATACTATGTTTGGAAGTTAGTGCATATATGTGAAATTGTACAGCATGTTGTACATCATTTACGGAGAAAAAAAACTCATAATTCCAATACCTTAACCATGATGATATCAAGTAATTGTTTCTATTTTTCCTTGAATTTAAAGGCTTAGGGAAGAAAATCAATGTACTTTTACAGCAAACACATAAGTCAAATTCATTTTTGTATTTAAGAAAAATAAACTTGTCCTTAAAAATATAGAACCCTGACAACTTCTAATTCCTCTTTGCATGGTTATAAATTAGATTAATTATAAGTGTTGATTTTTCCATAATTCAGGAACATGCCACATTTTTAAAATATAACTTAATAAAACAAATACTAAAACAGTATACTTACCCATTCAAATTATATTATAATAAATGTGCATCTATTGAGAAATTAGACAAATACATTGCGGATATCTGTGTAGTTTATGCTCATTGTGAAATTTTGCACTGGGTTATGGTAACATAGGCCATTATTTCCATTAGAATTAATGGCTTGTGGCCATGGTTACTGTCAGCAATGCATTATTTTCCCATCACTAGAAATTGTGACATGAATGAAATTAATTCATGTTGCCATTTAGATCACTACATAGTGAATTAAATGTAGGCTTCTGAGACTCATCCTAGGCTTAAGTCAAAACAGGAGCAGGTACTTTATGATATTTTCCCCTAAGTATTAATGTGGATTCCAATAAGTAAAAATTGTAATATTTCTTTCCTTTTTAGATTTAATCCAAAGTTGCCTTGGACCAGAATCTTTGTTTTCTAACATTTGAAATAATATTAATTTATCTACTCTGAAAAAAATATTTCCTTCTTTCCCTCTCTAAGCAGCATGATACCATGATGTAACTAACTGATTTGCTATTTGCGAAAGAATGACTGAAATCCAGACAATCTATCTGGAGTGAATGATATGCTTCAGCAGTTCATGGCTAAGTTCACGAGTTCTTAAAACAAGGTAACATTTTAAAAAGCATTCAACTACTTCCAAATGCAACACTCACTCAAAAAAAATGACATAAAAATACAGAGTTTTAAGATTTTAAAATATAGTATAGGGCTAGCATAATTTTGGTATAATACCTACTTTATTGTGATAATTCTATACATTATTATATAAGCAATTTTTAGCTGCTAAGACTGAAGAACAACTGTAATTCTTATTTTCAATTTGTCAAATTATAAATACTGTACTATACTGTCCACAGTGACTACAAAGAATATCTATGTGACAGAGTGGAAAGCTTAGAATGAAAGTAAATTATTGTTGCTTTTTAGTTTATGACTCTATTCAACATAGTTTGATTACTTGAAAGTCCTGGTAGCCAACATATTGCCATATGAAACAATTTCATGAAAAATACATGTCTCTTAATGCAAGAGTTGCATTGACAGTTTATCATAGGCAAAATCTGCAGAATCAACAGAGATGCTAAATAAATAAGTCAAAATATGAATTATCTAATATACCATTGTATATTTTTAGCAATCTGTATTCTAATTTCATGTACATAAACTAGCACTGTAAATTTTTTGGTCCAGACTTTATTACACTTCTTTGCCTAGACCAGATGCAATGCTGAGTAATCCATCCTTTGTAAGTGCCATGAAAAAAAATGCCACATTATGTTATTCCTACTTTTCTTAAACTATTGAAAGTATGTATTACAAATAAGGATGACAAAACAAAAGAAATTACCCATTTTGGGGTCTGAATATATGCTTTGTTCTCAAAATTATTGTTATATTATTATTTTGATGGTGATGTTAGTAAACATTTATTAAGTGCCAACTATGTGCCAGGCATTTTTTCTTGTTTATTCACTACAATGACAACATCAGGTTACTGAAATTATTTAAATGTTTTTAAGTAAATTCATTTCGAGAAGAATTATCAATTAATATTTTATAGCTTCAACCCCTATGCACACAATAATGATTCCAAAAATTATATCTGTAGTTTAGAACTCTTAGTCAAGATTGAATTCCCCATATAGAGATGTCTGATCATATCCATTTTAATACTTATTTCAAATTAAAAAACAAAACGCCTTTTCCAGCACACTAAAACTTTTGTAACATTCAAATGTCTAATAATGACATCACAATTTCTCCAAGGCTTTGGAATCTTTGGATTCATTTTAAACTGTTACCTCTATTAATATCCAACTTTTTGTTTATTTTCTCCCAGTATTTATACTTCACTAACAATATCACCAACTAAATCTGTATTCTCCTATTATCTTTTATTTTAATGATTAGTTTCTAGCTGGCCTTGTGGAGCCAGCTTTTTTTGGTAACTTTTCCTAATCCCATTTATTCTCTGCAATATTTGGACTGTATTAAAATTTTAAAATATAAGATTGAGGTCAATGCATGAAAAAAATCTAAAACTCCAATTTTGTCACAAAGGTATTGGTGACAAAATCAAATATTCTAAGATCATTATTTTTGTGTTCCATAGCACAAAATCTCATTAGAGATAGTACTAAGGAGGTAATCCATTGCCATAGAATTCTGATCTATATCAGATGAGTGTAATCACCCAAACTGGAATCCATAACTAGAATTTTCAATCAGTGTTCTATACTGACGCTATATTATGGTATGGAAATAGAATAAAACTTTCTATAGAGATGCCAGTAGAGTGGGACTCTAACCAATTCAAAAAAGCTGGAAAGATATTTGAATACTACTTTAATAAGGACCATCTTAAATAGAGACTAATCACTATTATGATGAATCAAATGATGGTGAATTATTTGTCTATAAAAATCCATGAAACAGATTAAAACTACAAAATGGCTACATGACCCTTTCCTGCTCTTACAATGATATTAGTGGAATAGCCTAAAAGCAGAAAGGGGATGCTAAAAACTACATTATTTTTAATCAAAAATAATTTAACTACTGGTACTCTATATGGGAAAGTTTTTTTTTTCCTCCCCTATATTCAACAAGGCAACAGATTTTTACAAGAATCATACCATATTTTTGTTGAAAATCTTGTTATAACTAAAGGCAACAACTTTAAAATAGTTATAACTAAGTGATTCTCTTTTGACAAGCCAATAAAGGAAATGACCAAGGTACAGTCATAGGCCTATCATCTTTCTGTAGAGGATTTATGATAAACGCAAGACTGAAGGATGAACAAGCATGAAGATAGTTACAAATTATATGGCATCTCCTAAGACTACCATGAAGATAGTCACAAATTATATGATACCTGCTAAAGTTAAAAAAATTGAATGAAAAATTTGAAAAAAAAATTTAAACCAAGCTACTATAGCTTTTGTATTCAGTAACTATAATGGAAAAATGAACATAGTTGGATGATGGGTGAAAATGTTGAAAGTATGATTTGAGACTACGAAATAAAAAGCACTTATAGATAGTTTCTTCAGAAATGTCTGCGTTTAGATATCATGAATATTTTCATGTAGGAAAAAAGTATTTGACATGTTAAATTCTAGAAAAAATCATATACAAAAATTAAAGTTTATCTTAAAGGAAGAAAATACTGCTACTTTTGGAGTCAACTCAGAATAAGTTATTAAGAATCATTAAATTCTGGCAAGAGAAAAAGTTGAAGTTAATACCAATTTAGGAGAAAAAAAAACTACTACTTATAATTATAATAGCTATAAGCTGACCAATTTTTTAAAAGAAACAATTGAATCTTAGAAATAAGATAAGGTAAATATAAGATTTATACCCAATTTAGATCCTCCCCTTTTTAAAGATATTCAACTTTTACAAAAGAACAGTTGAAGTAGGGAAGTCAAAAGATCTCAAAACTTTCATCAATCATCAAATTCTTGGTTAAATATTTTAAATACCATTACTTTAGAAGCAAGAAAAAATCGTGGATAAGAAAAGAAGTCTTGGTTTCAGAATCAAGGTATATCAGAAATGAAAATGAAAGAATAACAGGGATAGGAAATATAACATTGCTAATGTTTTACAAGAAAGTAACAGTGAAAATTCTCTAGTAACAGTAGAACCACCATATTTAGAGCAATGTGCTAGATAAGAAAGTGGATGTACCATAGTATATTATGTATATCTAGAGCATAAATTCTTTTCCATAGTCATCTTGAATCTAATATGTTCCAAATGAAATCATCATCTTCTCTTGCCTTCAAACTTTCTCTTCTTCCTAACTTTTCAAATATGATAGTACCATCATCTTCCCAGTCTCCTGAGCTTGAAACCCAGATGTCATCCTGTACTCTCACTCACTCTTAAGAGCCACCTATATCCAATCATTTGACAAATCCTATCACTTCTACTTTTACATACCCCTCATATATATCCCCTTCTCTCTGACATGGCTATGACCTTGGCCTAAACACTAATTCTGTCATATCTGGAAATAGCTTGCTGATTGGTTTCTCTGACTTATGTTTCTTCCCCACTCCATTCTGTCATCCATTTAGCTGTCAAACTGCTCTGCCATAGCACAAGCTTAAGAATGTTACACACCCTTTTCCTATTCAATCAACTTTACTTGTTCCCTATTGCCTCCAAAATCAAAAAGTCCTCTGTTTAGTTTGTCAAGTTCCCTTTAACTTGACCCTTCCTTTTCCGTATTCCATGATCCTCCTTTACTTCTCACCAACAATTTATTCTGAAATACAGGGACATTTGTCTTCTTGATGTCCTCAAAATATACTCTCTACCTCTTGACTTCAAGACTTTTCACTTGTTGTCTCCTATACCTTGAAATCTCTCCCTCTTCCTCACCATTCCTCACCATAAGTTCCCTAGTTTTCTCAAAGTCCCAGCTAAAATCCTATCTTTTACATGAAGTCTTTCCCCAAAGTTCTTGTTTAATACTTCCCTCTGAATTGTTCCTTCCATTGTATATCTTATATGTTTTCTTTAAAAATAATGTTGGCATATTTTCTCAACCATTATATTGAATGTTCCTTGACGGCAGGGACTGTTCTTTACTTTTCGTTGCATCTCCAGAACTTAACATCATGCCCAGAACAATCAATTTTTACTGACTGCCTAACTGCCTGAAGAAAATGAATTCAAGAAGAACATCAATATCTCACTAAATATGTGTGTATGTATATGCATATATATGGAGAGAGAGAGAATGATTCTGTTAAATGAAGAACAGTTTTAAAGACATTGAAGAATGTATTTTCTAATTTTCCAAAAGAGACAAAAATTCAAGCAAATGGAAACTATTCCATATGATGATGCTATTGCCTCAAAAAATATTGTTTACAAATGACATTGTGCTAAGTTTATCAAGTGCCGGTATACTAAAAGAACTTCTCAATTAAGTCCATGACCATTCAAATAATACACAATGAACAATTCAAGTGGATGAAGAATGTTTATTTCCCAATATGCAGTTGGAAGAGTAACATGTTACATTAATTTCTAAGGACTCAGACTTTGGACAGGGATTTGAAAAGGATCATAAGCAAGGCCCAGAAATAAAAAGGAAAAAAAGTAGGCCTAATTACATTTGGAAAACTACATAATTTTCAGTGATATAAAACTAATCTGGACCCCAACATTTTTATTGACACCAATATTTTCCAAATAATGGGATATGGCTATGGAATATTGAGTTCCTAATCTGAGAAGAATTAAAATTGGGATAAACCCAAAAAAGCAAAGGAAGGATACATAATGGATATAAGAAGGCAGATTGAACCATGCTATCAATGATCAAAAGCATAGTAAATACATGACTGAGACAGATATGATCAAAAAAGGTGACTAGTCATATAATAAGGGGTAACAGTGGCCTGAATTTGTACAATTATCCACAAATCTCTCCCAGAGAATAGCTGTGGATAGATTCTTTTTGGAAAATTAATAAATGATGGAGATAAGAATCCTGCAAAATGAGATTGTATAAATAAATCACTAATTGTATCAGTGGAAGTGAATAGGAATCTCCTTTGCTGAGACCATAGATGCTGAATTAAAAAAAATATGACATTAAACAAAGGACTACTATATATTTACTGATGAAGTGTAGGTATACATGTCATAAAATTCCTTCTCCACTGATAATAATTATGAAGATATGAATATTATAATAATAAAAGGTAATAAATAATGTTACATAACAAATGAGAGTTAAAAACTAGCCACCATCATTTCTTATTTGTACTTAAATCTCATTGCCCAGTCAATATAAAAATGCATACTGTATCTACTTAGAACTTGGCAACCAGTATTCAAATTGCCAAGATTAAAATAGGAAGAGGGAAAATCCATTAAGCAGTTTTTTTTTTTTTTTAAGTGTGCCAGTAACTATGTAGACAAATGAATGGAGATAACTAAATGGCAATTATTTGTGAGTGATGATATGTATACAATTTAAGTCAGAATATTTTCCAAATGAAAGGAGAATTCTACATTGAATGGATAACAAATACAGAACGTAGCTTTAATTTTCATTCTATTGTTCACAATCTTAGTTTCTTAAATCTTGGATTGTTTTTTATTAATTAGTTTAATTTTAAGGTAATTAAGGACAAAGACAATCTGGGAATTATAGTATAGAGAAAGAATGGGGGACAGAAATCATTAAAAAAGTAGTAGGAAGAGATAGAAGGTAAAGCAACATAAAAGTCAATTTGAAATATTTATGTATCTTGGTAACATTGTACACTCAGTCTGGTTGATCTTGTCTCCCAGGAAGCATTATCAATCATTGAAAGCATGGATAATATTAGTTATTAGTTAATATAAAGTTAACACTCATTCTTTAATGTATGTAGTTTAAGGGATTGTTTGTGTCTGACCAACTACCAAGTGCTTTTTAAAATATGTCTAAAAATTTCTTATATTTGATAATAAAATCTTGACTTTATGAAAACAAATAGGACTTCTGCATTTCTTTTGTTTTGTAAAAAAGCAATAAAATGTCCTTATTGAAGGTGTGATAAGTCACAACTTTTCCATGTGAAATGTGAGGTTTAAAAAAACTCGTGTTTTTAAATTTTTTCACACAAGAAAAAAAAAGAATTATACAAAGAAAGAATTCCATCTAAGCCCCAAGTGGGCAATTACTATTCAACTAAATATTTATCTAATCAACTGAGCAAGACAATATTTAAAACAGTATAACAAATTCACAAATGGAAATCAGTTTAATATTTCAAAAGGGTTAGTATCATTTGTCTATTTTTAATGATCCAGGAATTCATTTACATATGATTTTCAATATGGTTATCCTTGCTATCAATATTAGGCTCTGGAATGTCTTTAACATTCCAAATTGTTTTGAAAATGGTTAAAAATTGAAAGTATTCTGGAAAAGTTTAAATCAATGTCATTCAGTACTTATTTGGGTATTTATTTAGCACCTCCTATGTTCTACGTTCTGATCTAAGTGCTGTGATATTTAGAGAAAGATAGAGACAAAGAGAGATAGAGACAGAGAGACAGAGAGATAGAGATGGGAGGGGAGGACAAGAGGAAGAGAAAGAGAGAGAGAGAAAAAGAAACATGACCTTCTGGGAGCTCACATTTAAATGGGGAAAACAAACATGAAATATAGACATATATATAGTATATATATATATATATATATATATACACACACACACACTATATATATATATATATATATTTATATATACAATATATAGTGAATATAAATGGGAAGTAATCTCAGTAGGAAGATAACATATTATTTCATCTAAATGTGACTTTCCAGATACCAAGGTCACACTGCACTATTTTTAAGCAACCACCATATAGAGTTGGTCATAGTATGAATAATACAAGGAGAAAACCATTCAAAGATCCATAATCTGGATCTAAGAGTGACACATAGAACAGTGGTTCTCAAAATGTGATCCAGAATCTTGGGAGTCTCAGAATCTTTCTCAGAGGGTCTACAAATTCAAAATTCATTTTTATTTCTAATATGGTAAATATCTATAAACATAATCTACACAAACACAAACTAGATAGCTCCTCATTAATTTTTAATGGTATAAAGATATTGAAAACAAAAGTTTGAGAACCACCGTAATAGACAGTTAAGAAGGGGACTACTTTCTGACCAATTCATATTCAGAATAAAGATGATGTTCAATCCTTTGATATACTAACAAATAGGTTCATATCTTGTACAAAATTTTAAATGCTTTGCAAGGCTACAACACCGTATATACTGTATTCTGTTAAGATTTGCATGTAGCATATACAAATCGCCACAATACAACAATGTTTTTACCATGCTACAAACGTACCAGCAACAAGGAATACAAATAGTGTTATGCTATATAAGGCTGACCAAGAGGAAATATCACATATTCTTCCAGGGATATTTACCACAAAAAGTGAATGAATACAAGAATATAGGCCGTAATCATGAACAGTTGCTAAATGCTGTGTAGCTTGCCTTTTTCACTCTTTGCTTTCAGTGAGACAGGCACATTTGAAGTGATGGGTCCTGAATTCATAAGGAAATACAGGCCTACAGGGTGTATTATATAATTAATCAACCCTTTAAATTAAAGCACCATCCCCAATTCATTTAAATGCTCAGCACTCAAATAATCTAGGAAGAATAATGAGAACCTACAAATTTAAAAAAAAATGCCTTTTCATTCTCTGCAATATTCTCCATTTTGATTCTATTACAGAGAGAATACTTGCTGATTTTTCTAAATAGAAAGTGAGGATTATATGGGTTCCATGATATGCATCAAAGGATACCTAGAGTATAAAATGTTTCATTCTGGTATTTAAAAATAAGTTAAATTAATTCCCAAATCATTTATTTATACTTTTTTTAATTTCAAAAAGTTGATAGCTTTCTAATTTTATTTTTTATTTTTCAGTATGTCTCATATGGCCTTGGATACAATGAGTTAATTCTGTTTGAGAGAATTTTTTCCTTAATATTGTTGTTTTCTTACTTTTTTTTTCTTGTAATGCTGGAGATGATTCCAAGATCATGACTTTAATTTTAACTTCAGTAGAGTAGCTTATTAAAACTAGTCAACAGATTGCTGATAACTTGGGTCAGGATAGACATAATACAACATCAGCCAAACATATGTAATTAGAAGAAAACAGGACTCTAAATTATTAGCACAATACAACTAATTTTGTACTGAAAATAACAGACTAGTTTTTTTTTAATGTCCTCATATAAATGTCTTCTAAACATGACGATATTTTTAGAAAATGTGTAATCAATTTTAATAGCACAATTCTTGACTGAACATAATCAAAATTTATTGAAAATTTTGTTTTGAAAGGAAATTTCACAATAAAATAATTTAAAATATTAAGCACCCCCCATCCAATGGATGAATGAAACATGAATAAATATATGCTGAGTCTGACCAAATAACATATAATTATCACCTACTAGATTAAAAATATAATTGATGAGCCTAAAATGGAACTATAGCCAACAACTGCTATTTCTGGAGCCTGTTTATAGCCGAATAGAAGACTCTACAGTTATTCTTTGATTGATGAAATATATATCTTTTCAAGGAGAGTTGCTAAAATATAAGAAAAATGATAAAAATAACTTAATTTCTTATATCTGCTGCTTGCATTAAACAATCAAGCTTATACTATGCATAATATTGAATTGATATAAAATATGCAGAATATGTAGATGTAAATAAGACTCCTTACAATACATGTGTGTAAATTAATGTAATTAGTTTTTTAAAGTGGCTTTCCAATGTTTCTTGAGAAGTGCTTTTCTCTAAAAAATCTGATAATTTTACTTTCTAGCTCAGATTATATATTTAAGGGGAAAGGAAACATGTTTACCAAGAAAAAAATATGCCAGCCTCAATTCTACCAATAAATAGTGGGCAATTATTCATTGAAATAAGGAAATACTTTGTTGTATTAAGATAATGCAAAACAAAAATATGTTTTTTGTTACAAATTACCTATCTATTCTGGATTGTAGTCCCTACTAGAAAAAAATAATAAATAGAATTTTAATATTCTACCAGTATTGCTACATAGCAATGAGACATGAATTATAAAAGCTCCTAGAGAACTAAAATTGAGTTTCACGTAGAGGGCAATTGAAAGGCTCATTCTTGGTATGATCAGGAAGCAATAAATGTAACCAACAGAGAAATCCATAGAAGAACAGTAGTTAAAAACTTCACAGAGGAAATATAACTTTTTAAAAAAAGGGTTAATCATATGGCAAGAATGAGGGATACAGGTGGAAATAAGCATCCCACTAGTATTTTAGCAGCATCAAGAGAAATCTAGCAAGCCCTCCATCATATTTAAGGGACTCTCCTGTGCAAATTTTAGTAGAATATAAATGACTTACAAAGTACTCATAATTACACTTGGGTCACAATATGCATCAAAGAGGGAAGGAAGGAAGAAAGGAAAGAAAGAAACAAGTAAAATCCTTGGCAATTCTAAATTTATGATTGCTTGATTTTTCCTCCTACCTAAGAAATAACAGTGTACTAATGAACAGCAAAACATCCAAGAAGAGACAGGTAATTTGGAGAAAGAATAAAAATAAAAGTTGGAAAAAAGGTTATAAAGATAATTGTCCTGGATAATAGTTTGGAATTAGAATTATATTTTAAAATAAAATCCAGATAAGTAGGTACTTAGAAGAAACTAAATGCAAAGGAATAGAATAGGGACAGACATGGAATGATACATTTGTGAATTTGGTTACTGTCCATAGAATTTTCAAAAATGTTCTATTTTGAGAATTCTTACTTATTCTGCTTCTTTAAGATTAGGTACAAAATACTATCAGCTTTCATAAAATGTTTCATTTTATGCTCTCCACCCCTATCCCCTTCCTGAAAAAAAACTATTATATGTTATATATATATATATTAACTTATAGAACTTATTATATATATTATATACTATATATATAGTATATTTTATATAGTATATAATATATAAGTATATAAGTTATATATGTTATATATAACATAATAATAGTTAATAAGTTAATAAGTAAACTATTATTAAATATAATCAATAGTAAATCAATTAAAATTACCCATAAATAAGCTAAGATTTTCACTTAGATTTCTTATTGACATAAAACAAGCTACATTTTAAAATTATTTTTCATTGATTTTCACTGAAAAATATTCCTTTCATCAAATCAAAATGTTTTGAAAACACTGTTCTTTATAGAAAGAAAATCTCATATTTCTCTGTATGCTATTCCCAAGGACAATCTCTCCTGTCATTTTATCTTTAATATTTCTTCTTATTGAAGTCAAACTGTTATAATCTAAATTAAAGAAAACTACAAGATGATACAGACAGAAAAGTTATATTTGCATGAAAAAATATTATTTTATATATCAAGTCTAAATGTTTTTGTAATAGTTGAGAAATCAAGGAATAAGGTTATATAGCTTATTACAATAGTAGGATTAAACATTCAGACACTACTGAAACATCTTTTCTCACTTCTTTCTAATGAAAGTTTCTAAAGAAAACTTCAAACCCAAATTCATTAATTATAATGCTTCATATTAACATTTGTATTGAAAGTAATTGATTTGGGCATTAGTTATCTTGATTATCATTGATTTATCCCCACTTTTTCACTTTCTGATGCACTATCAAAAACTTAATACAGCTAATAAAATCAAAAGAATCCTTTCTCAGGAATACCATCCACAAATATTGTCCAACAAAAAATGTTGCTCCTTTTAAGTTCTTCCTTTAAAAAAAAAAACAAAAAAATGTACACACACATACACAAATCATCATCATCATCATCATCTTTCTTTTCTCTTATTTCTTACTATCTCTCCAGCTCTTCTTGCATATGCCTAGTTTGGCTGCTAGAAACTGCGATCATTCTGTCTGGTCTAAACTAAAATCAAATTCATGCAAAAACAAGGACTCCACAGATCCATTTCTGTCTAGTTCCTGGGGAAGCATTTCTTTCCTATCAGAGGAAATTCAGTGGAATCATCCACTTTCATAGCAATGTCAAAGTTATCTTTCTTGGTTTAAGACAAGAGAAATTCCAATTTGCTTTTCTATAATTTGCCAATTTAAGACATAGTGGATATAGTCGATTTCTTTCCATTTCTTCAAGAGGTATTTTCCTTTTACTTAGAAGAGTATAGTAAATTTTTAAGGGATTAGCCTCTTATATAATTTCAATAATTGCTAACTGAACATAGAAGTTTTAAATCTTTCATGATTAGCATATTTTATGGATGCACATTACTAAAATCATAACAATTTTGTGATTTAACAGGTATTACCTGAACCATTAAATTCCATGATTTAAAAAATCAAATAGTCAATTTACTTATTCACAATATAAACCACCTTCTAACTTTTGAAAAAATTAAACTAAATTTTTCAGTTTTTAAGTGTTACTGTAGTTAAAATGACATAGAATGCTCAATAATGTGTTTGTTTTTCAGATGTTGTAAGCCTAAAGAGATTTTTTGAATACTTCAATTATAAAAACATTTAAAACATACAAACTTGTGCAATTTTTATTTTAATGAAGATGAGAAGTTCATTAAAGAAGATAAATATTTCATTAGATGTTAAATAAAACAAAGAGATTTTTTGGCTTCTCTCAGCACAAAATTCCTTTGAAAGATTAATTAATACATGCAAATTATGCAAATTAGACCCATGCAAATATTTTATGAAGACAATTAAGGGAACCATTAATTACTGCTTTTTTTGCTTCAGTGAGATTCATTCATTTAATTTTAATTTCACTTTAACTGTTTTGATGTATAATCTTGCAGCTAAGAACTTTATCTTTCCTGGTGGGTCACTTAAACTTATAAATTTCATCAAGTGAGCAGCTACAGAAATCTGTAAAGATATTCTCTGGACTATGTTTAGCATCGGGAGAAATTTCTGACACAATGCACTCCTAGAAACAGGGAAACTGGAAGGGAATGTGAGCTCATTCTTGGACAAGGTTCAACTGCTGGAAAAGCAATTAATTTGCTTTGGCTGTGCTAATATAGGGGAATTAGAAAGTGTGACACAAGACAAATAGAAATAATTAGTTCTCCAAAATGATGTTCTCATTAATATGGTTCGAACAGTAGAAATAAAAAACATTATTGTGGCATGTCTGCGTTCTGTCCCTAGCCATGGGAGGGAGGAGAATGTACCACACAGCATTTTTAACATAGTCCATGGAGTGATTCTTTTTTGGTGTTGTTGTTTGTTTGTATGTTTTCCTATTTATCTTTTTTTTTCCTTTCAGAGAGACATGTTATATATGTTAAATTCCACAGATTCCTAAAAGAAAAACTTTCAGTTATCAACATAGCTGATCATCTTTACATAACTATATAGTCTTAGTTCTAAATTTTTATTTTCATTCAGCTTATTTAAATCCTTTGGGGTGTAATATGAAACCTGCAGTGTTCTTGAGAGTGATGCTGAGAAGTTTCGACATCAATATATCACTCAATCAAAAGCTCTTAAATTTCTGAAAGCAACACTTGTTAAACTCTTTTTATTATGCAATTGTGATTTTTCTTTTATTAAATCTTACTTCAAAAATACTTATTTTTATTTGGACTTGAGAAATTTGTCAGCCAGAGAAGGAAGTATATTTCATGAATATAAAGAACTATGAATAAATTATCTGTTCAAACCTATTATACCATTTTTCTTTTACTGTTCACTTCCTTGGGAGAAAGGTAACACAGTGCTAGCTTTTATTTAAATATTATCTGTATTTCAAATTCTTACACAGTCTGGTGTATACATAAATGGAATATATATGCTCAACAGTTTTCTTGTTATTATTGTTCTTCTTGTTGTTTTCTCATACTGAACAAGGCAAAAATAAATAAAAATAAATCTCATTTTTGAAATATTTCCCTGGGGAATATAAATCCTTTAGAAAAAAGATATAAATTATTACTGTCTTTATGGTAAACCAATTTTCTAACTTGTTAAAAATCCCTTAAGTCTAAGAAAAATAATATTTGAAAAGTTCAACAAAATCAAAATTGGAGAAACCAGTTTTTAAATTGTAAAATGGTCACTGATTTCCTTAAAAATTATTTTTTCATTAAATGATCCTTAATCCCATACAGTAAGGTGCAAACTACTGATGTTGTCACTTTGAAAAAGAAAGATATTTTGATATTATTGTATGTTTTATGTTTTCCTCCTATCTATCCTCAACCTCAAAGTTAAGGAATCTCATTTTATTTGCCCTATGATGTTTAAACTACCTAAGTCTTTTTGCATCTTTTCTCAGTCCTCTTAAACTTACATACCACCTCTTAAATTAATATCATCTGTGAATTTCATTAATGCACTCTGTTTAACCACTCTTCCACATCATTAATTATGATGTTAAATCAAAATGGATCTAGCATTGATCCTTGGGGCCCCCTGCTACATACTTTTCCCCAATGCCATATATCATGATCTTTTGTTTATGGGTCTTCTGACAGTATTTAAGCCACAAAATAGTTTTCACGGACAAGCCAATTTGAACCTAATTTTTCAATTTCATGTGCTATCAAAATTTAACATTTTATATTAATAATTGTTTCATTTGTTTCAAGGCAGCATGTTGATAGGGTTAACTGTAAAGTCTACAAACTACCTATAATTTTCTTCACTATCCCTGCATATCTTCTCACTCCCCTAACGAAAAAGGCTGTCATTTTTGTTCAAAAAATAATTTAAATTAGGGTTACTAGGGATTTCTCAGATCATCGGGTCCAGTTTCCTTTATTTTATTAGAGATAATCTTATTCCTTATACTAAAATTCTAATTTCATTGAGAAGAGATTTTAGAAAGAATTTAAAATATAAAACTCTTCTTTATGACATCTTGATTTTGGAAATTTCATATTCTATTGCAATATTTAACATGAAAATGTTAGTAGAAAGAAATATATTAAAGAGAGCAAGAAAAACCTGATAATCAGAGTGAACAAAAACCAAACTCTACTTCTTGTTTGTATCATCTCTATTAAAGATTAGCTATGCCCCACCCCTAAAAAAAAGTTATTGGAAAAGGTATCATTAAAAATTCAACACACACACACACACACACACACACACACACACACATACACTTAGCTATTCAGAACAGGTCACTCATGCTTCAAAAACTAAACAAAACTACAAGAAAAACATACCCTTAATTCTGCCACAGTCTCAAACAACTGTATTGTATGTCTAATCTCTGTTTTTTCACTATAGATTGCTCCAAAAAGAATAGTGTTTATTTTTCAGCATCATCAGTACACTAAAACTGTGCCCTCAAAGTCCATTAATTGCTAAATTCAATGATCTTTGCTTAGTCCTCATTTTCCTGTATTCCCCTGAAATATTTGATATTGTTGAACATCTCTTCCTTGGATTCCACAATCCCATTCAATCCATCTCTTATTGATCTGACTTTGTAGGTATTATGTTCACATCATCTTTATTCTACTTAAATGAGGATACCACTCAAAGTTCTAACATATTTTTTTCTTCTCTATGCTTTTTCCTTTAGTGATCTCATGCATTTTGTGGCTTTAATAATCAACTCTATAAAGGTGACTTCTAATCATTAATTGATTTGGATTGGATTTACACTTCTGATCTCTCTTCAGACCTTTAGTCTAACATTTCTAACTATACACTGATCAGTTCTACCTGGATATTGGCCAGCTAGGTGGTGTGGTACATAGACTGATGGACCTAAAGTCAAGAGATTTTTAATTCATATCTAGCCTGAGATATTTACTAGTTATGTGATCTTAGAAAAGTCACTTAAATTCTGTTTGCTCCAGTTTCCTCTTTTGTAAAATGGAAATAATAAAGTACCTAGCACCTAGTATTGTTTTGAGTATCAAATGAGATAACTGTATTTAAAACAGTGTCACAAATATAGTACTATATAAATGTTACCTAATATTAGTGATATTCTATTCCAAAACTGTTTTTCCCAATTCTATTATTTTTGTTGGAATTACTATCCTCCCATTCATCTAAAACAGAAATCTGAGTTACCTCAGAAGGAAGGAAGGAAGAAAGGAAGGAAGGAGGAAGGGAAAGGAGGGAGGGATGGAGGGAAGGACAGAGGGAGGGAAGAAATGAAGGAAGGTTGGAAGGAAAAGGGAGGGAGGGGAGGAGGGAATAAAAGAAGGAGAGAGGAAAAGGAGACAGGGGAGGGGAAAAGGAGGGAGAGAAGGAAAGAGAGAAGGAAGGAGGGAGGGAAGAAAGAAAAAGAGGAAGAGAAAGGAGAAGGAAGGGAAGAAAGGTAAGGAAAGAAGGAAGGAAGGAAGGAAGGAAGGAAGGAAGGAAGGAAGGAAGGAAGGAAGGAAGGAAGGAAGGAAGGAAAGAAGGAAGGAAGGAAGGAAAGAAGGAAAGAAGGAAGAAAGGAAGGAAGGAAGGAAGGAAGGAAGGAAAGAAGGAAGGAAGGAAGAAAGGAAGGAAGGAAGGAAGGAAGGAAAGAAGGAAGGAAAGAAGGAAGAAAGGAAGAAAATACTGTTCCTTCAAAAATTAATAATCTTTTTCAATTTCTCCCCTACCCACTTGATGTGAAAGTGATTTCTCTCTTCTTAAACTTTCCTAGAGCTGGGATTTTTAAACCTGGGAGGGGGGGGGGAAGTTTGTGTGTGTGTGTGTGTGTGTGTGTGTGTGTGTCTATGTGTGTACCATGAACTCCTCTGATAGTCTATGGATCTATGTATACAGCATTAAGTACTTAAGATGTTTGCTTGATTAAATTTTCTACATTTTAAATTCAAGTTGTCTTGCATACATTAATTATCTATAGATTGTAGCTGATTCCTTATGGTCATTATCTGCATAAGGTACTTGTTAATATTATTGTTGCTACAATATTGGCTGTTTCCTTACATGACAATCTAGAAATTGGACTAGTTTCTGGTTTTTCATTCTAGCTCTCACTCAAGTAGCCTAATCTAAAGAGATGCAGTGCCCTAGTTGAATTGTGTTTCAAAAACACAATTGTATTTTCAAGTCCTACTTTGTCAGGAGATGTGAGGACTAAACTCTTGACTTCACTGGTATAGGAAACTCCCAGATGGGAAAAGCATTGTACCAATGTAGGTCAGTACATCTTCTGCAGCTTTTTATCTTAGTATTCCCCAAATCACTAAGATATTAAATGACTTTCTTAAGGTCACACAACCAGAATTTGTCAGTGGGCAAGACTTGATTCTTCTTGGTTCTTGGTTCCAAGAGCAACTCTATATCCACTGAACCATGTGGAATCTGAAAAAAATTTTGGTTGAATTAAATTCAATTAATATTTATTAGGGGCTTGCTCTATATAGCACCATGCTAGTTGCTTCTTAATATATAAAATTATCTAGGACAGTTACTCCCCTCATGATATTTATAATGTAGTAGAGAGATAGAATACAGAAAAAAATTGTGAGATGTAACATTACATAATAGTAGACTTAAGAGATTTATTTTTTAAAAAATGTTCCAAGTCAAGTTTCAGGAAGAATCAAAAGACATCAGGAAAAGTTTAAGAGAGAAAATAGAATTGTGTTGAAAAAAATACACACGCACATATTATGTACATTAATTCAAAAAATGAAGAAAGAGAGAGGGAAGATCTTCTTGAATTGAACTGAATTGAATTGAACAAATTAATAAAGGAGCAGAGGCTAAAGAAAATGAAATTTCTTCTTGTAGCCATTTACTTAGAATCTCAAGAGCTCTTTTACTTAAATTCTACATATATCTCCATGTTGAAATATCTCCTTAGAAATTATATGAAAAATGTATTTCGATGTATCCTGTTCCATTGCTTACCAAAGGATCATTATACATATATATTAGTTGAACGTGCCTATTTTTCAGCCAAGATTATATAATCTTTTCTTGAGAACCACCATTACTACCACCATAATATTTTGTGCCAAACAAGTACTCAAATTACAAATATTTCAAAAATACAATGACATTTATCAGAGACATTTATAGAGAGAGTGAACTGTCTATAGAAAATAAGTCAAAGGAGACCTACACAATTCCAATATATTGTTGATACTATTTTAATATTCCTAAAATCAATATTACATTTCATCATTGCCTGGCTCTTTAATTTTGTACATAATTATTTGAAATGACATCATGCTAGGGTATCATGTCAAACAGAAATATTGAGTAAAAAAGTTATGGGCATTTTGAATTTTAATCATATTCACATAGGTTCATTAGTAACAAGATTTCATTTTAATAGCTCTTAGCATTCAAATTTAAGGGCTATGAAAAGTAAATTGTATGCAGCTTGATAAACCTGGGTAGAAATGATTAAATTCAAAATGTCCATAACTTTTCCCTAAGGATTTTGTTTGTTTTGATCATCTGGCATGATATAGTTTTTATAGTTATTTGTAGTAAGCCATAATACATTCATTCCTAAAGTCAATGGTTATGTTAAGAAATTCTACAAAAAAGTTAATAAACATAACTGATTGTCTAGATAAATGTATAATTAACAATGAACTATGAACATTTAAAAATATTAATCTATTTGTTATCATATTTTGTGTAACTAAATCAATATCATCTTAATTGAACAGCTTGGTTTGGAAAGCTACAAAAAGATTACACATTTATATCAGTGAATGAGGAAGAAAATGTACTGTTTTGTCTCTACAATAGATTTTGATTTGTATTTTTGAGTTAAGAAACACAATATGAAATAAAGTTTATAATGACTATATTTTTCTAACTCACAACTTTAATAATAACACTAATAGCTGATACATATACAATACTATATATCAGGTATTTTTCTAAGCCCTTTGCAATTTTTATCTCATTTGATGCTCACAACAACATTGATCCATGTTTGCTATTATTATCTTCTTCTTACAGATGAGGAAACTGAGACAGAGAGGTTAAACTACTCAGTTGAGTCTGAGACTGAATTTGAACTCAGATCTTCCTGATTCTAGGCCTAGCTCTTTATTCACAATGTACCAACTAGTTTCCTCTAGTGCCTAGTCCATCACAATAGACAGGCAAGCCAGCAAGTGGTTTTGAGATACTCTCTGAAATCTTTTTTGCTTTTAAGCTTAGTGGAGTTGTTTTTCCCCCAGTCATAGACAGATAGTTTTATTTGTTTTGTTTTGTTTTTTGGCAATGAATCATTTTTTATATTATCTTCTCTATGAAACTAAATCCCTTTTTTGTATTAAGCTTAAGGAGTGAGCTTGTAAGAATTGAAAATGAAATTGTCCACTAAGTCCTAGTATACTCAAAAGAAACAAAAGAATAGTAAAGGTTAAAATTGAGACCACACATCATTAATCTATTTTGAATTTTTTTCTTTTAATGTTTATTATATAGATACAGCTTTAAAAGTTTAGGTATGATTAAATTTTACAAGAATACATATAACAAAATTGATTTGTATCTCAAATGGTATTCAAATTATCCATCACCCACTATTTGATCAAGTTTCCCTTTGCATCTAAGGTAGGCACAATAGGATATTGTCTATTTAAAGGCATCATTTAATGACATAATTTTGCCCATTATTATTATTATGTAAGATTCAATGGCCACTAAGATCCCTTCCATCAGTAAATTTATAAAACTGTCTTGAGAGACAAAGGCTTTTAGTGGATAAAGTTTTGTACTTTCAGGATCATGGGATCATATATTTAGTGTGGGAATGGCATCTTGGAAGCCATCTAACTTTCATTTTAAGGATAAAGACACTGACATCGAGGCAATAAAAGTTTTAGTATCTTACCAAAGTTAATTCATAAGTGTCAGAAGCAATATTTGAATCCCAGTCATCTTATATCCAGATCCAGTATTCACTATACCAAAAAGCTAATTTATTATACAAAGCCATAAAAACCTGAATTCAAATCTGATCATTGAAATTTACTAGTTCTGTGTCCAAGGACAACTAATTTCTGTGAATCAGTTTCATCATATGAAGAATGGGGGCAATAAAACCTGTATTGTAGTTCAGAAGGTTATGAAGATCAACATAATGAATAAAAGAGGAAAAAGTACTTTATAAACTATAAGTGGTTATTCCATTTTTTTTTTGCAACAAAAAAATGAAGAGAAATCACAATTGTATTCAATGAAAACTGAGAAACTGACATCTATTCATGGTAAATATAATTAATTTAATATATTATTTAAGAAATTTGACAAAAAACACAAACACATCTATTTTAAAAGTTCAATATTGGGGCAACTAGACGGTGCAGTGGATAAAGCACTGGCCCTGAATTCAGGAGGATATGTAACACTTCCTAGCTATATAACCATGACTAAGTCACTTAACCCGAATTGTCTCAAAAAACAAACAAAAATGTCCAATATTTAATTTCTGTGAGTATCCATTTTTTTTGGTCCCTTATTTTAACCTGTCACCAATAGTTTTGGAAATCTTTATAAAAATCATTCAAATCAACATTTATTAAATGGCTACTATGTATACTTACTAAAATAACAGTTGGTATGGATACAAAGATCCTTTTCTTCAAAGATACAAACTCAGTGGAGTGCAGTGTTTAGGAAAATAAATATTTTAGGAAATCCTGCTTAAGAAAAATCAAAGTGACAGCTATATGAAGAATGAATTAAAGTTGGGAAGGATTTAAGTACAAGAGACTAGTTGTAAGGCCATTGCCATAGTTTAGGGAAGTTGTGATAAGGTTTGGTGTCTGTCAATGGAAAAAAATAGGTTATGTTTTTGAGGTAGAAATCACAAGGTTGGGCAATTTTGGATTTATAAGGTAACTGAGATTGATGGGTCACAACAAGGGAGTTCACAAAGTATGAGTAGGTGACTGAGGGGAGAGAGATAATGAGTTTTGTTCTGAATATACTCTTTTTGAGATGTCCAAAGGACATGTAATCCAAAAAATTTAATAGACAGTACGTGATTTGATCCTGGAGTTCAAGAGAGATTAAGACTAAAATCAATAGATCAAAAAACCACAAGAACAGAATTGAGTCTAATCAAAAATAAGGTTTCCCCTACTAATACATTGTTGGTGGAATTGTGAACCATTCTGGAGAGCAATTTGGAATTATGCGCAAAGAGTTATCAAACTGTGCAAACCCTTTGATCCAGCAGTGTTTCTACTGGGCTTATATCCCAAAGAGACCTTAAAGGAGGGAAAGGAACTCACATGTGCAAAAATGCTTGTGGCAGCCCTTTTTGTAGTGGTAAGAAACTGGAAACTGAATGGATGGCCGTCAATTGGAGAATGGCTGAATAACTTTTGATATATAAATGTTATGACATATCATTGTTCTGCAAGAAATGATAAGCAGGATGATTTCAGAGAGACTTATATGAACTGATGCTAAGTAAAATGAGGAGAACCAGGAGATCACTGTACATAGCAACAAGAAGATTATCATACGATGATCAATTCTGATGGATGTGGCTCTCTTCAACAATGAGATGATTCAGACCAGTTCCAATGATCTTGTGATGAAGAGAGCCATCTACACTCAGAGAGAGGATCGTGGGAACTAAGTGTAGTTTACAACATAGCATTTTCACTGTTTTTGTTATTTACTTGCATTTTATTTTCTTTCTCATTTTTTTTTCTGGTTTGATTTTATTTTTCTTGTGCAGCAAGATAATTGTATAATATGTATGCATATATTGTATCTAACATATATTTCTACCATGTTTAACATATATTAGACTACTTGCTGTTTAGGAAAAGGGATGGGGGAAGGAGGGAGTGGGAACTGGAACACAAGATTTTGCAAGGGTTAATATTGAAAAATTATCCATGCACATGTTTTGAAAAATAAAAAGCTTTAATTAAAAAAAAAAATAAGGTTCCACCAAAATAGGTAGAAAAGATATGAGTGATAATATATACAGATTAAGGTAGTTGAAGGTTCCTTCGTGTACCCTTAATTTTCTCTAAAAAGTAAGAAAGTAAATATTTTGTTACAAAGAATTAGAGGTGGGGATACATTTTGGCCATCTAAACTAGCCCCTCTGTGTTTGAGGTTTCTCAACTGTAAAATAAATTGGATAAGATTATTTTTAAGATTCCTTCCAGATTTACAATTTCAAGGCAAAAGAAAATTAGTTTAGTAGCTTAATAAATTATGTGCATATTTAAAGAGCTTTATATTCTATTCTATGTATATCTGTAAATACACAGAAACCAGAAAGAATTAGATTTTTTATTTTAAATAGATCCAAATAATCCTTTTATGTTGTTTTGCTAGAGGAGCATTTGTTTTTCTATGATCTGAGATCAGTCAAAGAAAGAAGAAAAGCAAAACAGTTTTGATTATAGGAATTGGACACAAAATAAAGAAAAAATACTTTCAAGGGCATTTTAAAATTGGCTTTTAAAATTAAGAACTTCCATCAGTCAAGGCTTGTGATTTCCTCAGCAGAGCCTATAGGTAATTCAAGTTATCAGAGAAACTTCATACTACATTCACATTTGTATGAATAATTATTCTTTAGAAGGATAGATTTTTTTTAATTCTAGAAAGTTGCATAGGATAAGGTAATAAGTTAAGAATGATTTTTTTTTTGTAATTATTTCTTTTGAATTTCATAAGAGAAAGTAGAATGTGGAGGTTTTATTATTCTTTTTCTCTCCAATACAGAATCCCAATTTTATACAAATTATTTGGAAAAATACATTTTGTTTCATATAATCCATGATTCAAAAGGGTTTGACTCTGTCACTTAATAAGCACATAACTCTAAACAAATTACTGACTCTACTTTCTCATCTGAAATAGCCTCTCTTCCTTATCTGAGTGTCTATTCCTACTTGACACAGCTCTAATAATCAAATGCTAAATATGAGAGCTCTTTGTAAGTTTTGAAGTTCCATGTAAATGCTTACATAAAACTTACTTTTCCCTTTATGTTCTCTTAATTTATTACCTTTCTTTAGAAATTTGATGACATGTAACTGTCCATTAAGAATTACAGTAATACCTGGGAAAGCCTAACACTCCTTCTTTTTTGAATGTCATGATCATTTAAATAAATTCTGGTAAAATTATTTTCCTTAAATTAACACTATTTTGTTGATTATTTTTGTGAAAAATATGACAATAAAGTAATGAAACAGATTATAAACACACACACAGCCTAAAAATCTAAGGTGAATTTTTTTTTACTCTTATGATCTGATTGAGTTTTGAATAATGGGGGGGAGAGGGAAGAGAAAGAAGGTAACTTATAGGATGTTTCTACAGTTTTTGAAGAGTTCTCAGAGTAAAAAGTATAATTCTATTTTTGAGTTTTTCATATAGCCCTGTCTTATCCCTTGATTTTCTTATTTGCATTACATGTGTACTTTACTTATCTTCCTTAATACTGCAAGCCCTTTAAGGGAAGAAATGCTGTCTGGATTTTTTTTTCTCTCTGTATCCAAACTAATGCCCTCCACAAAAGCATTTTGTAAATTTTTTTTTTTTTTTCAATTGAAGAAAGAAACAGAGGTAGGAATGTTAAAGAGAGAGTCTGATATGGAAAACCAAGAGGAAATGTCTATTACAAGATTAAAAAAATGGGTGAGAAAGAAGAGATTGGGTGTGCCCCTAATGGAATTGGGGTGGGGAAGGACAGTCACAGAGATCTTAACAGAGACAATGGAAATTCTGTTAAATGAATCTGCAATTCCAAAACCTATATAGTTAATAGAAAATTTGTATGGACCATGATAAGAAAAGAAGACCTGTCTCATTTGATTTATTTAAAGTGGTAAAAATTATGCTCAGTAGACACAAAACAAATTTGATTGTTAGATCATGACAAGATGTACATGAGATGAGCTTAAGACATAAAGTAACAATAGAAAGGAATAGAAAAAAAAAAAACTTGCTTAAGTTGCCTACCTCCTAGTAAATGACTGTTTAAATCCTCTAAAGGGAAGGGATGTCTATTCTCTTTGAAGATCTACAACTTTCCTTGCTAGTCTATTCCAGGATTTTATTGACTCGAATAAAAAAGTTCACCCTAATGCCCAACTGAAATATCTCTACTTTAATTTCCTCTTGTTTGTTCCACCAAGGACAGAGAAAACAACTGCTCAGCATTTTCTTCATAAAAGTTCTTTATATACTTAACCCTTAGGCTACTTGTATCTAAATATAAAAATAAAAGGATATAGCTTATTAAGGTTTTTTTTTTTTCCTCATAAGGTCTATTTTCTTTCTCCTTAATCATGTTTCTTACCTTATATGACCACTCTCCAAGTTTTACAATCTCTTTGAAGCACAATATCATGCAATTTTCTAACAACAGTCAAGATAACACAGAGTATGGTATATCAGAAAGAGAAGCATCCAGAACTTGAGTGCCATAATCCTTTTGACGCATCCCATTATAACAATGATTTTCCTTGCACTACCATTTCATTGTTCATTCATATATCATTTGAGAGCTATGATTATAATGTGATGTGATTGATTAAACAAGCCATGTCCAAACTCAACTTGATACAATCCCCAGTAGTGAAGCAATAATGTTATCTTTATTCCTACCTGAATCAAAGGAAGAGTTTACCTAAAAGATTCTGATTTTGTAAGTCTACAGATAGTAATAGTATATAGCATAACAAACAATTCCATCCTGTGTTAAGAAGTCTACTCTACTTGCTATTGCCATTTTTATAAATTCTCTAGCTGTATAGGGAAAGTACAGGTGCAGTGGATGGATAAAACACTAGACTGGGAATCAGGAAGACTTATCTGAATTCAAATCTGGCCTCAGACACTTACTACTTGTATGACCC
Organism: Sarcophilus harrisii; assembly: GCF_902635505.1. Lineage (NCBI taxonomy): Eukaryota > Metazoa > Chordata > Mammalia > Dasyuromorphia > Dasyuridae > Sarcophilus > Sarcophilus harrisii. The sequence goes on from NC_045428.1 coordinate 112,583,157, forward strand.
TGGGCAAATCATTTAACCCTGTTTGCCTCGGTTTCCTCATCTGTAAAATGAGTTTGGAGTAGGAAATGACAAACAACTCCAGTATCTTGGCCAAACAAATCTCAAATAAGTTCACAAGAAGATACAACTGAAATAATGGAACAACACACAAAGCAATATAGAAAGCATTGCTACTTAGTAACCAACAAGTCTTATGACTTAGATAAGTAAGAATACATCCATGAATTCAGGGCAAAATTGGCAAAGGCAGGACTTGAATTCTATTTAAACAGGAAGAATTAATTTCCCTACTTGTTCATCAAGTTATATATCTAAACAAACAATGACAGAGCTAATCCTAAACCTATGTATGGGATCTCTCATGTCCTACAGGTGAATGATCCTGGCTTAGATATAATCAATCCTTTAAGTGATTTTCTCACTGTGTCTTCAGGGGAGGAAGATGTAAGGCATTCAGATGAAACTGTGGTACATATATAATATTAAGAGCAGGGTCCTCAAAGTGCCCTGGAGTTCCACTGTCATTTCAATGTGTAAATGACAATGAAAAAAGACTGCTCAGAGGATGTTTCAGAAGTCTGTAGAAAAGATTCTCACATCAAATAAACTAAATTATATTCCCAGCAATTTTGATATTCTTTGGTCAAAAAATCACCCAACTGAGAAAAAGCTGTCAAATGCCATGTTTTGAAAAAGGTAAGGGGAAAACTATGGGAAGAGTAATGTAACTAGACAGAGTCCAGAATGAGAAAAAACAAAAAAACATATGGCAACAGTGAATAGAACTGAGGCTTAATCTTTGATAGGGGTTGTTCCTACTCTGCCAACCTTTAGTAGCTTTTAGGCCTAGAAGTTTTAATTGTAACTTGATAGATTTGTAAGATTTTGAAATAAGCCCAAATCCAATACTAGGGATAATCAATCAATCCATAAGCATTTCTAAGTTTCTTCAGTGTTAGGAGTTGAATATACAAAGGCAAAAATAAAATAATCTTAGTTTTCAAAAAGCTTATATTTGATTTTTAAAAGATAAGATGTACATATATAAGCATGTACATATAAATATCTAAGATAAATACAATGTAGGTTGGCAAAGAGAGACATTCTTACTTGGAGGTTAGAAATTGGAGGGGGGGGCAACTGGTAAATTCTTTATGTAGATGGTGATGCTTAACCTTGAATATGAAGGATCTAAGGGAATTTAAAAGGAACAGGTGCAGAGGAAGTATTTCTCAGATATGGGAAATAGCCAATAAAAAGAAATAGAGACAGAAATGGAGTATTGGGTCTGAAAAGGTCAGTTGACTGAATTGTAGAATGCATGGAGAGAAATTTAGAAAGTTAAATAAGGACCAAGCTGTTAAGAACTTTTATGTACTAAGCAGAAGGACTTTCTTTGTGCTTAGAAATAACAGCAATCAGTGGATAACCCTGGAATTTATTAAATCAAGGTGGGTCATGATCAGATTTGTACTTTAGCAAAATCTCTTTGTTAGCTAGGTGGAGAATGATTTGGGAGAAGGGTGACTTGAGGCAAGAAAAGTGTTTGAATTATCTCACACAAGGTCTTATATAGAGATAGTATAATATTTCATCTTGTATTCATGTTGTTGAATCAATCTTGTTCCTACTGAACTTTACCATATTTTAAAAAGATCATTTTACCAATGTATCCAAGTCACTTTGAATCATACTCTTGTCTTCTAGCAACTATACTTAATATGGTATGACCTACAAATTGTGTGAAATTTTTCAATATTGGATTATCAAAATTTGACATTAAGCTCTTAAAGAGCATAACATATAGATTAAATTCTTTTCGTATATAAGAAACAATGAAAATTGAGCAAGTTCTATTTGCTTTATTTAATACCATAAAGGAATAAAATGATATATGGGCATGTTTATTATAAGATTATGTGATATGGGAAAATGAATTTAAAATCCCAGATGGCAAATGGAGCTAAAGTGAATGTAGACAAAAACTTAATAGTAAGATTTAAATAATTTAAAAGTAATACCTAAAATAAGACTTTTTTTTTTCTGCTTATAGCTATTGAATTGACCTTTTTTTGTATGCAATTTATTCTACTAAATCTTCTCAATAAAATATCAGAATATACTTTTAAGTTTAAGGCAATTTTGTTAGTTCCAAGTAATATTCAATCCATATATTTACCTGTAGTATTAGGCTAACATATTAGCTATTTGTACTCATAGTGTTACTTTTTCTATATAAAATTGACTTATTTGAATGAATAAAATAGTTATTTTAGAAAATAATAAAAACAGGTGTTGAATATTTTTATAAGTAGATTTGATTTCTGATGCTTACCACCTAGATCATCTTAGGCAAGTCATTTAACTTAAGCATTAAAGACTTCATCTGCAAAATGAGAATTAAATTAGATGGCTTCCGGGATCCTGTCTAACCTTAGATCTATGATTCTAAGATAAATAACCCATTGGATTTCGATTCTTTCTTCTACTTAATATACACCAAGGTGCTCCTATTAACAAGTGTTAAAAAAAAAATCACACTTGACATGTCATCATTAAGTCATATGACCATGAACTAATTTGTATGAGCAATTTCAGTAGAATATTTATAAAATGATTTCTCAGGAATAATTTTGTAATTTGTTTTTCTTCTCATTTTTAGTTTATCATCACTTCTTTAAGTCTTCTCCTCACCTCTTTAGTGCTCCAGAAATGCTGTTACTTAATGCCAATGAGGCAATACTTAGTCTAACCCTAGGTGCTCGTTTGGGGGTAATTACTTGGCACTACAGCAGTATTTAAGCGGCTGACTGCTAGATGACTAACTCCAGAGCCAGAAATGGCATTCACTTATGCCAAAATGTTAAAAATAAATAAATACATGACAAGAACAAAGATTTACTAATTTGCTTTGTCTTTACCAATTAAGTTGAGTTTATTTTGGAAGAGAGAATAATTTCAGTTATGGTTGGATTGGGAGTGAGGAAGAATACTAAGAAGGATCATAACACCTGGGCTTGGGGAAGCTGGGAGATGGGAAGAGCAGGAAAGTGGGCTATTTTTGTGGCATCCCTGACAGTATTATCAAGCAGCAAATGATCAGCAAGCAGCATCACTCCCCAGATACATGACAAAGCCTATTTTACAAATTAGTAATGACAATAACCTGGTTTACTCTTGCTTCTCCCAAATTTCTCGTTAAAATCTATATTCAGTACCATGGGTTCATTTTTTTTTTTTAAATTTTCATTTGGTAGTTATTTTTGTTCTGCATTTTTGTTCTCAGATGACCTAATTTAACCTAACACTAAAAGCTTTTTTTTAGTTATACTGAGGCACTACATACTGAGGAAGTATATAAAAGAAGACAGTTTGCATTGTGATAATGGGGAAGGGAATAATTAATCCTTAATTTAACCATCTATAGCACTTTCAACCTCGAGAAATGTTTCTATTCAACAAACTAAGGGTTTGTTGCAATTAATGGGTCATGCAATTTTAAATTTCTTCCCATTTCACAGAGCAGGAAATTGAGAATCATAGTTTAAATGACTTGTCTATGACCACACAGTTAGTAAATATTGTGGTCAGAACTCGTTCAGAAATTCCAACTCAAATTCCAGAATTCTTTTTATTATACTCTGCTGACTCTCAATTAAGCAATTAATTATAATGCTTTAGTATTCTTTATACTAGAAGGCACTTTTGAGTAACAGAAACAACAGAAAGGGCAACAGAACATCCAGAATAAAGTGTATGGATCATAGAACACTCTATCTTGGTCAGAATGCCTTTGAAAAATTTCACTGAGCTCTAGTTATAACATTTAAGAAAGAAAGAAATAGAAAAGTTGAAAGGTGTATAGAAGTCAGCTTCCTAATTCTTGAATGCAGGGAATACATATTTTATCTTGTAATTACATGAATTTAGCAAATAGTAGGCATTTAATAAATATTAATCAAATCAGATTCCTCTTTAATACACTTTCACAGAGTTGCCAATATGAGGAAGATGGGTAGCCGAATAGATATAGCCCTGGCTTTGAAATCAGAAAGACCTGAGTTCAAGTGTGGCCCCAGACACTGCTTGTATGATACAAGCAAGTCACTTAGATTTTGTCTGCCATAGTTTTCTTAATTGTAAAATGAGAACAATGATAGCATTTACCTCCCAGGATTGTTGTGAGGATCAAGTGAGACAATATTTGTAAAGTATATGCATAGTTCTTGCCATATAATAGCCTGAAGAAATACCTATTTCCTTCCTTCTTTTCAAAGTCAATGTCTCATCATATCACCACCACCTGGGTAAAAAATTTCTAAATCTCCTTATAGATTCCAGGAGTAAGTAAGGAAACACAAATTTATAGAGTGTATACTATGTACCAGACAATATGGTGATTAAAAATATTATATCATTTGATTCTCACCACAAGCTGAGAGATAGATGCTACTAATCTCTTTTTACAATTGGGGAAACTTATGCAAATGGAGGTTAAATGACTTATCCAGAGCTAGGATCTGAATGTGCAGACTGAATGATCCCCTAAGACAAAAAAAAAAAAAAAAAAAAGATTTCTGCTTTAAAGGTATGTTCATTACTTGCTGAAGATATTGAAAATGGCTTAATGGTTTACCTGTGGCTTGTGTTGTTGAAAGATTCTGAGATCTTTTCCAATTTTAAGACCCTATAGTAATATGGGTTTTGATTTTTAATCATATAATTTTAGACTAATATTATAGTTGGTTGGGCTTTCATAAGATAGTCTAAGTATGTGTGCCTAAGTATTGTCTTTATAGAGCACATTTCACAAATATATAATTGAGAGAAACCTAAACTTAATAACTAAAACATGATTTTATTCAAATAGAGCAAATATAGGTCTTATATTGTATATTTGAAAAATATTTGAAAAGATATCATAAGGGATATAGAATGAGAAAAGGAGTTGAATGAGTTATATAATAAGAATATGAGATAAGATATAGATAGCCATTTTACTCACAAAATATTGAAACTCCAAAAGCCTCTACTGTACTGGGCAGTTTGTCTACAGAGGATTTTTCAGGGAGATATGGAATAGCTTCAAAAAGGATCAGAGGGATGAATACCAATAGTAAAGAAATCATGATTTAATTCTTATCTTTGTATTTCCCAGTGCCTAACATTCTTCCTGGTATATAAATAGTTAATAATAAATACTTCTTGATAATTGAACACAGATACTAATCAAAGTGTCCAAAAACTTGCTCTACCAGTAAGTACTAACAAAAACAACTATACAATCAAAAAAAAAAAAACATTGTTGATCATTAAACTCATTAAATATATATTGCACAGATGATATTAAAATTGAAAATTATTATAGAATTATAAACAATGAACTAAGTTATATTTGCTACATAGTGGGGACTATATCTTTGTGTTTTCTCTCCTGGAATTTGTATAGCTGATCGAACATGAGTTGTTAGACTGTAGCAATTACCTTTTTAATGTGTAGAGATGTCTACTATGAGGTTTTCCTAACACCAAAGAACTTATGCAACATAGAATCAAATCTATAAGAGAAAGCTTTGGAGAATATGGCTTAATATATTCTCCAGACCTTCTCCCAATCCCCTTGAAATTATATATATAGTACCAATTATAACTGGAGCAACCTATCTTTGCTTACAGAAATTCTGCATATGCAAAGAAAATAAAATTATTTCAGTATTGGCCTTTTTATGCCACCTATTAGAGAATTACTCAGATATTTTCTGATGAAGAGGAAGATTCAGGATTCATTATTCTTCACTTATTCCTCACATGTTTATTAAGTTTTGAAAAATGACATAGTAGTGTTGTTATGAGAATCAAATGAGATAAAGCACCAGAAGGCAATTTTCATATTGCAAAAGCCTATACAAATACATAGTGTTATGATTTCTATGTCAATTCTTTGATATCCAAGGAGAATTATATAGACAGCATATAAACATATAATGTAAAACCCTTTCTATGCCAATCACTACTGTCCCTAAATTTCTACTTGTTAACTTTTTTTTTTAAACACAATACTACACAAGGGTGTATCTACTTTATGGTAAGCCAGTGACAGCATTTTTGGAGCCAGAGAATATGATTAAATAACACACACACACAAAAAGATGTCAAATGATACTCTAAAAATGATTGAGTTTAAAATGCAAAATAAAAGCAATTGAGAGTGATTATGGTAGTTAATCATTTTAGGCTTTCCTTTGAAGAATGCACCTTCATTTAAAATTGAAAACAAATGCTATTTTTGCTGTTTAGTATTCATGTTGGTAGATTTGGTTTATTGGCTAGAGTAGACATTAGAGTATACATGCTACCTTCAGAATTTGTTCTTTACTAATAGTGTGGTCTCTGCAATATACATATTTAGCTCTTCAGGGTGTGTACTACAGCTCCCTTTGGTGTTCTATATATAAATTTGCTCAGCAGATTTGTGTTATTAAAATGTAAATAATGGTATATAGAACATTTGGCAAATAAAAAAACCAAGCAGGGAATAAACAATCATATTTATTGTTAACATTCAGGCTAGTTTATTGAAACACACCTTGCAGTAACTGTCACTAAAATGATTAGTTATAAAGTTTAAATTTTGAGAATTGCCTATTTGGGTAAGCTATGATTTTATTTGTATAGTTATGATATTCACTATTGAAGTATGAGATAGAAAATCTTCTGAATACAAACCCAACTGTATGCCTTAAATAAAATGCATTTACTGTGCCTGAGATTTAATCATACATTGTTTAAAATTAATTATTCCATTTTAATTGCATTGTATAAACAGAAATGACCTGTTAATTTAAAGGAAATCTATCAGCACAAAATGAATTCAGTCATATAAACAAGCAAGATGAACTTGACCTTGTTTGAACTTGTTTTGATGTGGCCCAGATGGTAGGCTACATGCTTGAATAGCAGGCTAAAGCAGAGGAAAAACTCATATAGCAAGATCTAGATTTATAGCCTTTTGCAAATTCCTACCTTGTATTGTCCTTTCAGCATCTGTTCTGCCCCCGCTGCGGTCAGCTTCTATCTCTGGGGTCAGAGAGTCTAAAAGCACAGAAAGGTGAGACTGACATATTTCATTTGATTCCTATAGTCCTTTTTTACAACCTGTTACTCCCATGCTGAATTACAATACAATCAACCTTCTTCATTTAAAAAAAAATGTTGAACAATGACTGGAGGTCACAACAATTTTAGGAAGATTTAGAAAGATTAATGAGCAATGAAAGATGGTTCTTAAGCAGGGAGGTGGGGGAAAATGAGTTGTCAGACTAATAATTTAGCCTGTTTTTAGCAGGCGTGTTAAGCAGCTGAGCAATATTTGCTCACAGATCTACAAAAGGAAATAAGAAAAAGTAGGAAATTTATGAAATAAGGGAGAACTGAAGGGTTGTGTTGCTCTTACACATGCCTTGCACTCCAATATTAAGTTTTTCAGTAGAGATTAATGAAATAGATAAAACAGAAAAATGTAAATCCACAGAATAATTTAAAAATCATTCTTTCACATTATAAAAGAACAGTCAATGTTAAACAATATATAACTCCTCACCATTTAAGACCCTGAGACTATCTGTTGATGCTGCCTGTTTTAGGGTCTGCTCCGCTTGTTCTCGACGCTTAGTTTCAAATTCAAGAGCCTCCTGCAATTTCCTTTTTGCCTTTTTCTCCTTCTTTAGCCGCTTTTGAACTATTGCTGTAAAACATGACATTTTGTTAACTTAAAGACATTACATTTGCCAATTGCCCATGGATATGGTGGCTTGGGTCAACATATAGAAAGCAAAATGGGATGAGCTAATTATTTAGATAATTCAGGTCTAAAACACATTTCTTCAAATAGTAAGATGAAGCTAAGTATTGCTGTGTTATCTTTTTTTCCCCAGAATGAAATCCAAATTTTCAACTTCACTTTTAATGTACCTTTACTAAAAACAAAACTTAAAATATTGTGTTAGTAAATAACTTACATAGCCGTTAGTAGAAAGAAATCTTATTAAATATAATTGGTAACTAAATTGCCTCCTCCTTGGCTCAGAGGTCACAACAGTCTATATCTGTTCAGGTAAACCAAAGAACTTAAATTATTTAAATTACACTGAGCTAACTGGAAGGGGCAAATAGGGAGATTTGGGGTTTGTTTGTTTGTTTGTTTTTTCTTCTTTCTGGGAGGAGTCTTATTATATTCCCCATGGAACTAAACAAGAAAATTTAAATAATCCCTCTTGGAATCTTAAACGATGCAGTAAACATATGGTAAGGAACAAAATAGGATTTGTCTAAAGTATATTTATAAGGTAGAGGAAATGAAGACTTTCTTGAGGATATTTTATTATATCCTAAGAAATATTGATCCTTCCTTAACACAGAATTTATATATGCTCCAACACATTGTAACAAAATGTCTAATTTTATTTTGCTGAAATCTAATGCAAGAGAATCTAAAGCCTTTACAACTAAAATATCACAAACCGCTATTTGAAGCAGACATGAATAAGTATTACAGCAATGCTCCTGTTTCTCCCTAACCCCCCATTTCCACTCTACCCCCCAGCTGGGACTTTAATTTTATCCAAGAATTTAATGTGTCATCATTAAATAATAATGAATCAATGTTCTTCAAGAAGTATGCAGTAAATGTACTTTCAGTATGATGATTATTTTAATTTTTACAGTGTAAGTAAATGGCAAATAATCTTAACAAATGAGAAGCAAGCATGTGTTTCTCTTTGAATTAAAATTTTATCATGGCTGACATATTGTGAATGTGACTATGACAAGCAGAGCCAGAATGAGAAAAGCCTCACTGTGTAGCTGTCCACAGAAGAGACATAATCCCAATTTTACTACTTGATCAGACTGCACAGCAGTAGGATGCATTAATTAGAGGATATGCAGATGGGAGGGAAAGAGGGTATTTAAGACAAAAGAAAATGATACAGTTATTGTTCAACTCTAGTTATCCAAATGGATGCCTTGATATTTGAAAAATTTGCATGACTGTGGGTCTGATAAAATAAAATCTCCAAGATATAGAATTAAGAGCATGTTGAGAAGAAAACCAGGATTTAAATAAACAAAATATTTGCTAATTTAATTTTGTTCTAATATCAAGAGAAATACAAATGTTGAAGATTGTTCTGGACTTATTGACAGAAGCATATATGTAAATAGAAGTTATTTTTCATAGATGAGGAAAGACTAACCCTATATTATTGCATGTAATAAAAATGAATTTAATCCTGAAATTAACAACATTCCATTTTAAAAATTCATGTAGTAAAGTTAGTTATACTATCAATTGTTTACATGTCCCTTTTGTCATTACAAACTTATCTATCATAGGAAATCACATTGTATCAAATCATTCATCAGATAAAAGATATAAAGTAAAATGACTGCTGACTAATTCTTTGGCCAATAAGGACAGATGACTTGAAAGAAATTAATAAGGTTAAGTCAAGTCAGTATACATTTATTAAGCACTTACTATATCAAATGCCAACTGTGGCCCAACCCTCAAATTCCTGGTGCCTAAGACTTTTAGAAAAGAGAAATTACTTTCAACATAATTCATCTGGAAGGAAAAATACTAATGAAATTTCTGTCAACAGTCTCAAAAAGCAGTTTCCTACTACTGGCCATTCACCAACTTCTGTGTTACTGAATCAAATGGAATAGCCATAGCTACACTTCAGACTAATGAGACATTTTCAATAGACATATTACTAATAAATAATCATTGCTAGTTATTACCTTCAATTTATTGTTTCACAATTAATTAAATTGTAGATGCATGGAGTGATATGTGATTGTTTTGCCCTCTAGTGGTTAGAGGAGTTTAACATGATATAAATACAGATATGAGCCAACACCATTCTAAAGTTTTCTCAAGTGGCTGCTTCTTTAAGATATTAGTGGCTTAAAACTGAATTTATTCTAATAAAAAGTAGAGCTTTAATGAAAGGTATTGACATGATATAATTCTATTGCAAAATATCACTAAGAACATAACATTACTGTGCTTGCTTTCTACTTTTGTCTTGCTAGCACTTTCTACCTCAGAATAAAATGTCACAGTCTGCTTATTTCATAGTACTTCTGTCTAAATGTGCTTTTATCATTTAGAAATGATACATCTTAAAGAGTCAGAGAATCTCAGCATTGGAAAAGCTTCAAAAGTCATCTAATTTACCCCTTGTATAAAAATCTCCAACTAAGAAGATTCACTATTTCCAGAGACAAACCTTTTCAGTATTGGAGAGATGTAATTGTTAGAAAAATTTTCTATACATCACCCTGAAATTTACTTCCCTGAAATTTCTTCCCTTTCTTTTACATTCTGTTCTTAGCAGTAAGGCAGAACAAATAAAACCCCTACTCTACATATTAGTACTTTAAATACCTGAAAACAGCACAATTCTTATAGCTTCCCCAAGTTGGCCCTTTTCCATGCTATCCAAACAACAAATCCCAGATTCTTTACTCCAAATTTATTTGGTAGAGCTTCAAGATACTTTGCTATCCTAACTGATATTCTCCAGCTTATCAATGCCTTTTCTGAAATGTGGTCTTAAAAATAAGCATTAGTGTTCTAGATCTGGTCTGATCAGGCCTTAATACAGTTAGAATGTGTTTAGTCTTATGTATGACTATGTTTCTCAAAGAAGTCTAAGATAACTAGCTTTTTTTTTTTTGTCTGACATTTCAACTGCTACCATACTGAATTTTCAACCCACTGCAACTGCCTACTATTACTTAAATTTTTATATAGTCACACTTTACACAACTTGTACATGTGGTTTTCATTTCCTTGAATGAAAAAATGTAAAACTTTACATTTATCCCTATTAAGTCAACTTATTACATTAAAATCAATGGCAAGGTAATTTTAGATCCTCTCTGTTATTTAATACATTAGTCTATCCCACCTAGTAAATATAATTAGGCTTTTATTTATGTCTTTATTCCATTGACCAAAAAAAAAGTTAAACCCCAAAGACAGTTACACTAGACATGTCAATAAGACTTCTTTGCAGGTTGACATCAAACCATAAAACCAACCCAACAGTTTGAATCCATTGAACTTATCTTACCCACTTTTTTTTTTTTTTGGTCTGGTTCCTAGTTAGGAGATTTTTAGTTTTTTCTTTCTTTTCTTTCTTTCTTTTTTCTTTCTTTCTTTTTTTTTTTTCCTGCTGTACTCTGATAAAAACCTGAATGAACTTTTTTGCATGTTTCATACATCCCTCCTAGTTTTAGAAAGAACTATCACGTATTTCTCAAACTGCTCTGGCCTCTTCTAAACATCCCCAACTCCTTCAAAGGAACCTCATATAGTTATGGAAGAAACATTCTGGCTAGTCAGCTGAAACATTCTGTTGCTTTTTAATGTCTCTTTTAAACTGTTATATTCAAAACTGAATAAAATACTACAAATGTGTCCTCAACCAGGATGGAACATAGCAGGAATATCACTACCTTATTCCTGAGAATTATGCTTCTTTTAATATAGGTCAGGATATCCTTAGTTTTTCTGGCTGCTATATCAGTCTGGTAATTCCTAATATTTCACTAGAAAGTACCAGAACTCTTTTTTATTTGTTTAGACAAATTGTCACGCCTTACCCAGTTTTGATTTATAAAGTTGATACTTTGAGCCAATGTGTAAAATTTTGTTTTTATAAAATTTTACTTCTTAATTTCAATCCTATTGAAAAGTTAGATTAAAGAGGACACTGCTTTTCAACTTACTAAGGAAAATACCCATAATTATATTAAAATGGCTTTAAAGATATATGTGCATATTTTGTCCATATTTCAAGGATCTATTGTTTCTTGGATAGGATATTGACAGATGTGGATTGTAATCCATTTATAAAAATAAGTTATAGTTACTTGAGCCTTAAATGACTGACTTATCCATGATTATTCAGAAACAAGATTAGAACCTACATATTCCTGATTCCAAGAACAGCACTATATCTATTATATCCATCTGCCTCTCTGATGTTGATTCATTTCATAATGAATTAAAATAAAATCCTCCTTACTACCATTCTCAGACATGTTAGATTATGCACTAAGGAGCCAGATTCAGCTATGAATATGTGCTTGACTTTGCAAGGTCAAGATATCATATACTTCAATAATAAATACTCACTTTTAGCCATTTATTAGGATAATTCATCAGTCTTCTATTTCAATTGATAAATATCTTAGAGAAGCAAAACAGCTTGAGTAGACTAATTTTTGGTCCTAATACTTTAAATTTTTCAAAAGTGAATGCAGACTAAATGGAAAGTTATTTTTCACTTTTGTAATATTATCAGAGCTTATTCTTATATCAAACTGTAAATCAGTAAAATAGGATAAGCAATCAGACTTCCATGATTAAAAAGACAATTTATAAATATTAATGTCTTATGATGTGGACTAGGAGGATCATGTAGTTTGGAAATTAAAATAGTAGGCCAGAAATAGAATGTCTATAGTTCAAATGCTACTGTAAACATACTATGTTAATAACTGTTAAAATTTGGAAAATTTTAGTATTTCTATGTTAAACATTTGAAATAAATGTACTATGTTTGGTACTGTTACATACCTCTATTCTTCTGTTCCATAGCCAACTGCTTTTCAAGAGTTTCTCTTAGTTCTCGTTCCCTTAGGAAATCCATCTTCAACTCTGTTTTTTCCAGTTGGACTTGTTTCTCTTGAGCTCTGGCATTGTCTATGGCAACTTTCAAAAGCCCCTGTTCAAAAGTAAAATCAATCACTATAATGTTTAGGTACAGAGTCACTTTTGCTCATTCCATAAAGTATTTTTACGTAAAACATCCATGCTAATTAATGCCTTTCACTGATAATGCACTCTGGGCATACACTGGGGCAGTGAATGTTGGAAAATATACTCTATGTGAAAAACAAGCCTTCCAGCAATCATTAACATGTTTTACTAGAATAAATTTGAAGATGTCATAAGTATGACTGCTTCCAGTCATTCAGGATTTCTATGTCTAAAATGTCCATGAAAATATTTTATAAATTTTAAGACTAAGAGGGCATGTCTTAGGAAATATTTATGAGCTAATCATATTTCTGTGATAAAATGAAAAGATAAAAATCTAAATTTAGTGGATTCACACATTGAGCATCTATTCAAATATAATAATAATGATAACCTGAAATTTATGTAGTACATTGGGGCTTGCAAATTACTTTGCATGCGTTACCATGTACAAGAAGTAGACAGAAAGTAGTTATCTAATATAGGGAGATCTTTAAATAGAAGTGAAACAAAACTGTGTTAAAGTCTTCGGGAATACTTTTGAGTGGCCTTTTAAGTCATAGATTGCCTTTTGGAGATGGACTTTATAAGATACTTATCTACATAATATATTTTTTAAAAAGCACTTAGAGAGGAAATTCAGTCATACTCAATGTCCAATTTTGTAGGTTTCAGGATACAACTTAAATGATTGTACTCCATCTTTTAAGAACAGAACTGCTTGGTGATTTCTGCAAATAAACTTCTTTATAAGTGGCCATTGTGGTTTATTTATAAGAACACTGAACTGGAAGTCATAAGATCTATAATTCTCTTCTAGTTCTGACACTATTTTTTTAGTATTGCTTCATCATTCTGGGATTCATTTTCTTCATCCATAAAGTAAAGAAGGTACTCCTTCATCTTAGATTCTTATTCTGGCTTTCAAATATTAGGATATCATAATATCCAAAATCTTTTTTTTCATATGTTCTCTGAGGTTGAATCTACAAAAAACTCCAATGATAAATTGAAATAATAATATATAGTACATCTATGCATACTGCCAGTAAACAGAGGGTTATATTGATGCCTTCGCTAGACTATGAATATGATGAACTGCACTTTCAATCAAAACCATGACTAAAAAGAAAAGATCTGATTCAAAATTATCCCTTTTCTTTCAGGATGGGGAACCTGGCAGAATGATGTGAGCCTTGCCCTTCAGCTGGGCTATCACAGTACATATAAATTTTTTATTCCTTGTATATTCAACTATGAATTCCAGCATCACTTAATAACCATATTTATACTTTTCCAAGCACACACAAATCACTTCACATTTGTTATACCCAATTTACCAACTTTTTCACAAGAAAATACAGGAAAAAATGCTTCTGCCATAAAATAAGTTAGAAAAGGGTTTCTCTGCAACATTTAGTCCCTCCCCTAATCCATCATGTTTTAAGATAAAACCTAGCTGTTAATACCACTGCCATCTTTACTCAATTCAGCAACATTCAAATAAATGTTTTTCTTCATCAAGAACAAACAATTAGTAACAAATGAAAGATATCATTACATCAAGTGCCCTTTTTGATCACCCCAATTAAAACTTTAGTTTAGCTGTATTTTAATTCTAAGATACCAAATTCTAATTTTCTGCTCTGATTGCTCTTGTTGACTTATCTTTGAAAGATGTACTCTCTGTGCAATGTCTAGAGATTATTTAGCAAGATGCCAATGTTGGCACCAATTAATGTGTTGATTGGTTGTATTATCAGTAGCTGTTTAAAATAAATTACTATTAAACTATTATTGTCCTTGACTGACAAAACACAATATTTTGGTGTTCTTTAAATATGAAACAATCATTATGAATAAACATGGGGAATAATGTGAAGCTGCAACATTGATTTGTGCATTTTTATATTACATATCTTTGTAAAATTCAAAGTTGTTAAGAGCAAATCATATCCTGAAGCTGACTTCCTTTCGTTATGTTTTTGCTAATGTAGCTAATGGTAATCCATTACCTGTTCCTGCTGATTATGTCTGAAAAATATTAGCTTTTAGTATACAAGACTCTCTAGAGACTCCTTATAAGCTATATAAAATTAAGTTTCATTTTTAGATGTTAAATCAGTGAACATCAGTAGGAGTCCGATGTGAACAAAAATCTGCAGTAGTGCCAAACTGATGCATATGCAAAGTGGTGTTATTGCCAGTGACAGCCCTATTGCAAAAAATACCCAAAACTGATTAAATTGCAAGCTATTTTCAATACAGCAGGGGGCTAAGAAAGCAATACTGAGTACTATTCATGATATCTACAAATCATTAGGACACGTCTTAGCCTTCAGTAATAATAGTAATTTCAATTCTGAATAAACACTTGTATATTCTCCAGGTGGATCATCTGCAAAAGATCACACTAAATGCTAGGTCTTACTTGGCTAGGCAGTGTCTAATCCTCTTGCAGGATATTAAGTCAATATGCTGCCAATGACAATGTAAAATACAGCACAACATAGGATGTTAACAAAATGGATGCATCTCCCACAAGGGGAGGTAAATTCTGGTGATTTAGAAGTTACATAATGATAATTATGTTGAAAATCCACATTCTTGATTCGTTTTTAATATACTTTATGGCAGAGTAAAAGGAAGAGAAACTATATTTGATTGACCTCCAATTTTTCCTCTTTGGGTAGGGCATAAAGATAGTCATAAATATACATCTTTCCTTGTTTTCCAAGATGATTGATATTTTTTGGATTGATTATCTTCACCATACCCCAGGGATAGAATGCATTTCTCAATTTTTTTTTTTTTTTGGTTTGTTTTAAGTGTCCTTTGAATGTAATTGGCAACTTCTCAATGGTTTTGGCAACCTAGGAAATGTTTAGATGATAAAAAGCTAGTCCAATTATTAGCATAAAGAAAATTCTTCTTTTAATTGATGTATTTTTTATTATGCCAACATGTAAATAAGGGGGTTATATATTTATTTAAAACAAATCTTCATTAGAATTAAATATAAGAGAAATCCACATAAAAAAATATCAATTAAATTGTACAATATAACTTATAAGAAATCCTTTTTAAAATGAAAGAACTACAGATTGTTCGAGATAGACCAGAGGATATTAACTTTGAGGTCTATGGAATCTCAAGTTTTCTGCAGATATATTTAAGTGGATCTATGAACCTAAAACAGGGAAGAAAACCACATTTTCATATTAAGTAACCTCAAAGAAAAAATTTTGCTTTTGTCTCAATTGTTTAAGAATGCTTTTCTACAAAGGATCTGACAGTTTACCAAATTGACAAATGAGTCCATGACACATGCTGAAAAGCTTAATAATCCCTTTAATTCAATTCAATTGACATTTACTAGGTGCCTACTATGTGAAAGATGCTTTGATAGGTTCCCTCATTTTACAAATGAGGAATCTGAGATTTTAATGATGGTAAATGATTTGCCTAAAGTATTTTATAGATAAATCAGGGGCTAGAATGCTTAGGTCAGTTTTGTTAAGCTACTTGAGGACAGGAATGAAATTATTTTTGTCTTTATATTCTTAGTGCCTAATAGATTGACTCTACCAGAGATGTTTAACAAATATTTATTAAATTAAATAGAATTTTCTCTTCTGTGATCTTTATCTTCCCCCTCTTCTAAGAAAAGAAATATCCTGTCTCTCTCTCAAACTTTGTATCTTTTAAACAGTAGAAGGGGAAAATAAGGACTCAAAAGTAGCAAGTGGGTTTTTCCTTTAGAAATTGTTATGATGGTGGAAAAAGATATCTTTATCTTAAAGTAAATGTGAAGTTTTCCAATGCCTGCTGCATGAGCGAATCATCAACATGGATGGGTTTTTTAATGCATTGCCTCCCATGTGACTCAGAAATATATAATGCATGGCATTACTATATATTATTGTTTGGTCCAGTCATTGGGAAGGATGAAACTATACTTTCCACTACATTAAGCAATCATTGGAATATGGGTATTTGAGGTCACCTCTGAATACTTTTTACAGTTCTGCTCCTCCCACATAGAATATAAAATTAGGGAATATCAGGGCTCTACAGACTTCCCCGTGCAGTTGGCTGAACAAACATAACTTCACAGAATATTTTATCCATTTGAAATATTCCAGCTCACTACTTCATAGCATAACTTCTGTTATATTTGATTTTTCATACTTCTTTTTTTTAATTAAGTTAATTGGCATTAATATAACAAATAAAGAAATTAAGATCATTTTGTAGTGATAGCTTCTTACACAGATATTTCTCTAGATAGGTGTGGATTTAAACAAAAAAATAATAATTTAAATCCACAAGTAAACTGTTTAAAAATGCTTTCCATGAACTTCTTATTGCCATATATTAATAACTATTTCAATATTATTTTCTTTTGTAATATTATGTTTATAACTTTAAAAGCTTTATTCTAAAAAGCAATTTACAGATTTTTTTTAGACTGTCAGAGAACTCTAGAAAAAAAAGGTTGAAATCCTGAAATTTACCCATTTTAAATCAATTCTCCTTATTTGGGAATAAAGCGGTATGATTTGCTTTATAGACAATGATTCAGGTTAAAAAATCTAGGTTCTACTCCTATTTTTGATGTACATGATTAATGTGACCTTGGATAACTTGATTTAACTCCTCAGGCTCTCTTTGTCTATAAAATAATAGGATTGGGTTATGTGGTCATTAGTCCTAATCCTAGAACTATGATCCTATGGTTCACAAATATCTCATTAGAGAAATATTTATTAGCTCAGGACTGAACAAAATTAATCCAGTTTTTTTTCCTTTCACTTTATTTTCTTGGCATTGCCAACAAGACAGTGAATTAAATGGAGTGAATAAATTGATCCTATTTCATTTTAATAGCTAGCCTTTTTAAAAAAGATTTAAGATTTTCAAATAGCTTTACATATGTTAACTCATTTGATCCTCACAACTCAAGATGTAGGCAGTATTATTATAATCCCTATTTTATAGATTATAAAACTGAGGCTGAAAATGAATTCACTTGTCCAGGGTCACACAGGTAGTATGATTCCAAATCCAGTTACTTTAGCCATTGAGTCATCAAGTAAATTCCAACTTTCTGCAAGATGTCTTTCCTAGTCATTTTTAATCTTTCTACCTTCTCTCTGAGACCAATTTATTGTGTGTACATATATGTCTGTGTATATATATATACATATGTATATAAATATATACATATATTATATATAGGCTTGTAAATAATTGTTTGCATGTTTTCATTTCTATGAGACTGAGCTTCCTGAAAGCAGGGACTATTTATTTGTTTTTAATTTCTTTTGTTTGCTTTTTATTTGGAAGTTTTTACTGTTTGGTTTATTTTGTTTTATTTTCTTACTTTTCTTTGTATTCTCTGCACTTAGCACATTGAATGTGCAAACACTTAACACTTTCACATTCTAGTTGTGACTAATTTTGCTAACAAAGTAAATTATGGTCTGTAATGAACCCATGCAAGACCAAACTGAAGACTGGTATATAATTATAATAGGTAAAATTAGTACTTATTTCCAATTCATTAAAATCAGAAATTTTGTTAATCACTGAGTGAAACTAGGTGACAGTTAATATTAAAACATTCCACAGGTTACTCAAGTAAACATTTGAAATGAAATAAATCTAATTTTTAAATTGGATTTTGAATATGGATTTAGTAGCTTTCTTCATATTACTTATTCAATAATAGCTATTGATTAAACTAGAATGTAAGGATCAGTTTAGTTAGACTTTTTTCCTCCTTTTCACACAATATTCAAGAAATATATACTAATAGAAAGTTTGCAATGATTTAGAGCTTACAATAGTGATATATTATTTTTCCATGAAAATTCAGCACTTATCTTAGTGATATGTTTAGTAGTCACCTTTATTCTATATGCAAATAAATCTGTGATCTCTTCCACTTGAGAAAGTGCCTAGATACTAGGTACTTGATTTGGGACTGAGAAGTGTTACTTCCTCAAAATTACATAGGTAGCAAAATTAGTTTCACTCAAATTCAAACAAATAGTAAATATCATTTTAGAAGTTATGGCATTTGAACCCAGGTAGTCTTGACTTTAAGCCCTACCCTCCATCCATTATATTTCCCTGGCTTTTCTTGTCTCTAATATCAAATTATGTATCATATTTAAATGGGAGAATATTATGAAATGCATTTAACAATTACTTTCACATTCAATGTGTATATAGATAGGTTTATTTTCCCGTATATAAAAAACACAAATTACTATTAATATGGCAAAAATTAAGAGTTTTTCACTGTTTTAGTGACTATTCGGTAGACTATTATTTAATTTAGAAGAAATTGTTTAAAGCTATGAATAATTTCACATTTATACATAGGGTGTTTCATATTAAGAATCTAAATGTATTTCAAATCGTATATTATTTTATCTATCATTGAAGGCATGGCCCATTCTCTTGCATGAAAAAACTAGTATAATACAAGCATACAGTAAGTATGTTAAATATTTTTATATAGAAAGCAAAGAACACCATTATATCTAATTGAAACTGCAGAAGAAATTGAGGTAGAGAAAATGCAATTACCCAAATTAGAATTTGGATGGCACATTTATATAGTATGCCCAGTAGGCCAGCAGCACCATATTTAATTTTGTAACCATACTCCACTTAGGACAATGTTTGATCTTAATAAATGGTAGAAATAATAAACCTGTTAGCAACTATAAGCTTTTGAAAACCTCAGGTGCTACTGTGAGTCATTAAAAAAAATCTTTTTCAATATTATGCTAGGTTTTAATGATATTGTGGTAAACAGACATGGCATGCTATTAGTTGGAAGGGGTATTGGTATATATTTGTTAGAAATGGAAAAGAGCAAAGATGCATCAAAATCTGCAGAAACATTTTTTGTTGATCAGAAAATCAAATACATCTTAAAAATGCATACTGACTAAAAACATTCTATATTTATAATTAGAGTATAAGATGTCTCACATATAATTTCTATTAGGCTATGTTTGGTTTTATTTGGGGGGGAGGGACAGAGAAGATGAGGAAGGTGAAGGGGTAGTCCATCTTGAAGCCCCTGCCTTGACCCCATTTAGCTGAAGAGATATAATAATAGCATACTATAAGAAAGTCCATATTCAGAAAAAGTATGTAGCTGGTTTAAATCGAGGAAATCCAGAAATGCTACAGTTTCTAAAGCTGAAATTAAATTCCACCTTCCTTGTTGATATGGTTTTAGTTAATAATATCTATATACAAACAGCTAGTTATAGAGTGATAAGTAAATATTTAACATCTGAAGAGATAAAAGATGCTTGATTTATAATTGTTTCCAAATCAATTAAAAATAAAAATGGAAACTTCTTTCTTAAGCCTGTATTGCTAATTTGGAAGTTTGGGGGGAAAAATCTATTTTGAAATTTCTGAAATAAAATTTGTTAGGGAAAAATAATATTATACATACAAAACAGAAAACAACTTGCCTTTTTAAATCAAATTTTAAAAGAAGATTAAAAGATAAAAAAAAAAACAGAACAAATATGTGACTGTTATTAAAGTTGGGTGGAGGATTGTTCATTCATATATTTACTTAATTTCTTTTTGCCTGAGAAATAAAATACCATAATCTAATGCAGTTCTGGAAATTCTAATTTCATTAATATTAGAAATGCTACATTAATAAAGAAAGAGATATTTTATATTCTAAAATGCGTCTATGTTATCCTTGGAGAGGTAAATAAAATTAATTATATTTCCACTGGGAAAAAATTTACTATAGTAGTAAAAGCATAATGAAAAATCTCACTTAAAGAATGGAGTGATAAAATTAACACAGAGTATGAGCATTATCCTTTCCAATGCACCCATTTTTGAAAATGTTCCAGACATGAGCAGTATTGTGGCCCAATTCCCATCTGTTGACCACATGATAACTACATGTGTGGGCTGAAAAAAATCATGCTCTCTTATATTCCAAACAATCATCTTATCTTGGCCTCATGCTATATGTTATTGTAAATCTTGACTATTTTTGAGTCATACTGTATTGTACACAAAATACACATCCTGAGTACTGCCTAAAAAATCTGTAGTAAGTTTGATATTACTCTTTGAAGTCTATTCTTTGAAGAGAATGTTAGCTGAAACAAACTTATTTGAGAAAGAAGGGATTTTTGTGGATTCCTTTATATTAGACACATTTCAAAGAGCTAAACAAATAATTTCCTCAGAGAAAATCTAGCTCTTTAAAATAACTAAATATTTATTAGAAATGGTTTGCTCTCTCTCTTTTTTTTAAGCAAATCAGACAAATTTAAACAGTTAGACTCATTCCATTAGCCTATAATAAAAAGAGCATTTAGGCAGAATGATTTGAAAAATACCCATGTCACTTTCATCTAAGTCTCTATTATGGTTTAATATACAATCTATATTTTATGTACTGTATCTGAGTGTTTCTAAATCCATTTGATTAGCGCAGCTCCTTTTAAAAATCTAAATTGCTGCAAGAGGTTTCCATAAATTAGTTAATTCAAATAATCTCATGAGTGGATTAAGCTGGAATAGTTTATATTAATTTAGGCAAATCTATAACCAGGTCTTTTATGTTCCTTTATACTGGCTGATAGAAAGGCCTACCTGGATGTTAGTTAGAAGGGTCTCTATGGAGGACAATCCATCAGGGAATAGAAAAGGAGAGGGAAAACCTGGAGGTAGCGGTTGTCCATGCCCAGTAAGAGAAAGTTTGTCAAGGCTGTCTCTTGCGGTTGGTGTGGAGAGCGGGGTCTCATCTGTATGTGATTGAAACAAAAATATAGAACAAGTTACGCTTGTCTGTTTTTATTAGACCTCAGTAATGGCTTCCCTAGTGGTTTCCAGAACATTTATTGCAAATTGGTTCCTGCTATCAGGAGAAAATGCTTTCTGCTGAATTTTCTTTAATGAAAAAGCTGTGGAGATACAACAAGATAACATTAATGAGTAACTTTATAAGCCTTTTAAATGCAGTCTCTAATGAGACTGAGTTTACAGTGCCATAGAATCTTTTTAAAACAAATATTATCTCACATATACTTGTGATAATATATTCAGCCTGCCTTTATGGGCACCTTCCCAATTATCTCATTTTAGTGGGTTTTCTATTTGGATTGACAATAGAATATTTTCTAGCAATACATATACTTGGTATAAGAAGAGCCGTTTATATATTAGTAAGTTTCCAATGCAATTAACACTTTCCTTCAATGACAAATTTGAATATGACCTTAAGGAATCTATAAATAGTATAAAACTAGAATTTTTATTATGTCTTATTGAAAAAAAAATAAAATTGATTGTTATGTTCCAAAATTCTACTTAAGATTTTCATTACATCTGTGAACAAGTAAAACTCTACTGAACTCAAATACCTTTTCATTATGATTCAACTTTATAGTTAGATAACCATAATAATGTTTGTTTGTTTTTTTAATATATATTACCAGAGTTGGAGGAGAAAAGTAGTAAAGTATAGGTAATTATATGAAATTCTAATTAAATATTTCCTAACAATGTGGTTTACTTTTATCACTTTAAGGTAGCATAATGAAATATTTTAGATTGTGAATCTGCTTAGTTGTAATGGTGCAACATTTTAATACTTACTAAACTTTGTTGAAGATTCACATGATAAAGGTTCAAAGTTCTACCAATTTCTATACATATATACATAGCTAAATTTTACCAATAATGATTTTTTAAAAAATTTTTATAAATGTTTTGCTATTTTCTCCCCCCAAAAATAGTTCATTTCAAGATCATTCAAGATAATTTATTTGAGAAACATTGATATTGTTCATTTCATGTAAGTAAAATTTTATTTCTTTATTCCCATACTATCATTCTATTAAGCTTCTTTAATCCAAACTAGATTAGTTTGTTTTATTATTTATCTTCTCCTACAATAGAGAGGTATCTGTCCCTATTCCTAGATAATGCCAATATAAGTTAAATCCATTTTTTCATCATTTTACATTTCCATTTACTTAATGATAAACTTTAAAAAAAAGTAACCAGGAACAAATGGTGAATCAGGAAGATATAAGAGAGAAAAGCCTAACATCAATATTATAGTATCTTTTTTTGGGCACACATTCCACCCCCCTATTGCTTCTCTCTCTTATTCCCCACCATGATGACCAATGGGCAGGA
Organism: Sarcophilus harrisii; assembly: GCF_902635505.1. Lineage (NCBI taxonomy): Eukaryota > Metazoa > Chordata > Mammalia > Dasyuromorphia > Dasyuridae > Sarcophilus > Sarcophilus harrisii. The sequence continues at coordinate 112,606,210 of NC_045428.1, forward strand.
ACAGCAAGTTTTTCAAGATGGAGAAAGTAAAGCAGCAGAAGTAGGTTTTGCTGTGACCCTGTTATTAAATTATCATAATTTCAATCAAAATCAAAGAAATCTGGAGAGGCAAAGTTGGGTAGTGAGGGTAACAAAGACAGTGTAGTAGTAGATATGGCTCAGGGGATTTAGGATGTTATTTTCCAAGCTGTCATAAACCTTTCTAGGGAAAAAATGACTAGCTGTTTCTCATATCTTTCTCCTCAAAAACATTTGCTAAAAATGTCTGTCTTCATGTGAATTTTTTATTTTAATGGGAGCATTAGTTTTAGATTAGTTTCCCATTATGTGTTAGCAAGCCAAATTATTTAAGAAATGTGATTTGGTTTTCTCTGAGAAATAATGTTATTTTCACATTTAACTCTGTCATCCATCATTTCCACCTGTTCCAAGCAACCCACAAACTTTTTTATCTAAGCATTTGTTATCCCAAAAGTTTAACTAAGTTACAAGCACTCTCATTCATTCAATAATCCATATATTATATCCATAGCATTGTAGTGAGTACTTTAGGAAATACTAGGGAAAAATACATATAATACATGGTCTTTGTCCTCAAATAGTTTAAAATTCAGTTCATGAAATTCAACATTTTCTTATGAAAATAAAACATAAAATATTATAAACATAAAATTAAATGAAACAAAAAATAAACAAAACAATATGTAAAATGTTGTTGGGTAGTAAATATTTAAGAGACAAATGGCCATAACCAATAAATGCTAGGAATTCATCCATTTAATGAAACAATCAACAAATATTCACTAAGTACCTACTTCATATCTAGCACTGTACTAGGTATTTGTGCATTACAAATAATTGGGGAAGAGACTGAATTTATGAGTTCACTGTTTCAGGGATCTATTAAGAGAAGAACTACTTCTTCAGATGTAAGTTGTCACAATCTCTACAATCTTAGAGAATTTCCTGGAGCACTGAATTTATTGACTTGCCCAGAGTTTTGTAACCAGATTAAGTCAGAGGCAGTTCTTGCCACTAGTTTTCATGGCACTGGGGGACAGATTTTTAAGTATTATACCATGAAGTTTCTCCACAAATAGTAAAACACCCACTTTTATTTTAATTTTCATGTTTAGAAAATATTTTCTCCATAACAAACCTATTTTAATAGGCTAGTAAGATACATATTTTACATATAAGGAAATTGCTGGTTTTGTATAGGGTATAGTGACTGGTCTGTTGTTGAATTAGAAGTACCAGAGCTGAAATTTAAACTCAGATATCCTGATTTTTTTTATTCCTTTATGCCACATGGGGGTGTAGGTGTGGGTGTGGGTGCACATGTGTATATTTGAAACACAACCTCTCTCTTCAGCTTACAGGATATTTAAGGAGACAAGGTATATAACTAATACATAGGACATTTAACTATATGGCATATTGAAATCAAACAAAATTTTATTTTTCAGAAATGAATGATTAAAAAGAAACAGGAAGGAGTGTCTGTCTATCCTGGAGACATCAAGGAATTTTTCATGGAGACAGAGTAACTAGAACTGAGTATTAAAGAAGTTTAAATAGATGGAACAGAAGAAGTAGTATATGTAAAAAAACTGAAAGAGTGATGGAAAAGAGAGAAAATGCTAGTGAAACATAGGAGAATATATCACATAAATAATGAAGAAATCACCTTAATAAACAATTAAGTTTTATATTGGAAAGAAATGAGAGATCTCATTGAGAGATCATGAGAGATCTCAATTCAAAATTTGAATTCCGAACTAATGATCTTCTTTTAAAATTTCATTTTGTGGCAGTATTGTTCCTAATAACTTTCATTCTTAAGGTAAGTTTCATGAAATTTGCCATGAGATGAGTTTAATGAAATTGACTCCCAAATACTGTAATAAAAGTTGTTAAGTAAAGTTGTCTGATAATTTAGTATTTTAAGTATTGTTGAATTGCTGTTAAGTTTACTTGTTTTAATGGGACAAAATGAAGCAAAAATGGTGCCATCAATGACTTTTAAATTTCAGTGCCTTGGGACTAAGCTCTGATCATCTGGCTATAGCTATGGCCCCTTTTTAAGGAAGTGCTTTGTGTTAGAGATATGAAAGCATATGAGTATTAGAATGAAAGCAGTCTTTTTAATTCAATAAATATTTATTTTTATTAGTATAGAAGAACTAATCTCAGAGTAGTATTCAGGAAAAATTAGACAAAGAAAAGACTAGAGATAAAGACCAATTAGTAGATGATTTTGTTATTCAAGGTATGAAGTAACATGATGATGCCTGAAAAAAGAAAAAGACATACTAAAGATATATTTTAAAGCAAGAATCATGGAATTATAGAGTATGAATGTAACTAAGACTTCCAATCTAACTTTATGATTTTATAGAAAAGGAAAATGATACCCAACATTTTCTTAAAAAAAAAAATCGCGATTCAGAGAAGTTGTAACTTGCCCCAAAGTCACTTAGGTCGATTGCTCTTTATTCCTTTTGCAACTCCTTCCTTTCAATGAAAGACTCTGATAATATGTTTAGTGATCTGCAAGATTTGGTAACCTTCAAGGAAATTAACCAAAAAAGAAAGAAAGAAAGAAAGAAAGAAAGAAAGAAAGAAAGAAAGAAAGAAAGAAAGAAAGAAAGAAAGAAAGAAAGAAAGAAAGAAAGAAAGAAAGAAAGAAAGGAAGAACTAGTTTAGAGGCATTGCAGTAGAGCTTTGGTACATGATGAGAAGAGAGAAGAAAAGATTAATTTAGTTTTGGACTTCTCAAGTTGAAAACTAATAGCAGATGATCCAAGTAGAAATGTTCAGTAATATTTAGAATTATAAGAATGAAGATAAGATCCTTTGGGAAACAGATTTGTGAGTTATTTGCATAGAAAGAGATGATAGTAAAAGCCTAGAAGTGGGAGCCAACTCTCCAGGGGAAAAAAAGTATACAGATCTTTTTAATCTGCATTATTCTCTAGTATTTTTAAAAGTCTGATCATTGAATGAATAATGAAGATGAGTTGTGACATTTGCCAATTTCTGAGAGGTGGCACAGTGCATAGAGTGCCAAGTCTAGATTCACGAAGACCTGAATCCAAATGTGACCTCAGACACTAACGCTCTCTCTCTCTCTCTCTCTCTCTCTCTCTCTCTCTCTCTCTCTCTCTATATATATATATATATATATATATATATAGATATAGATATAGATATAGATATAGATATATAGATATATACATGAAGTCTCCCTATTGCCCCCAGAATCAAATATAAAGTTCAAGTTTTCTTATACTTATTCCCTTCACACATTGCTGTTTCAAGAAAAATGCTTTTCATTATCCATATTTCAGTCCCTTTTCACTAACTGTCCATTCCTAAATTGTTTTTCCTTCTCATATCTCCATTTTCCTGACTTCCTTGAAGTGGACTCAAACCCTAACTGCAGGAAAGTTTTCCCACACAGATGCTAATGAATCCCTCTCTGAGATTGCTTCCATTTAATCTTTCTATATTGTGTAAGAATGTAGTATTATCAGCTCCTATTAGGAGCTCCTTGAGGACAGAAAGTGTTTAATTTTTATTTATGTATTTATTTATTTATTTTTGGTGAGGCAATTATGTGACTTGCCCAAAGTTGCACAGGTAGTAAGTATTTAGTATCTGAGATCACATTTTAACTGGGGTCCTCCTGACTTCTAGGCTGGTGCTCTATCTACTGCATTATCTAACTTGCCCCTTTTTAATGTAAATTCTTAATAAATGTGCTTTGATTCATTGACATTTTAATTAAATAATAATCTCAATGTATGGCATAGTGGGAAAAGACTTAGATTCGGGCTCAAATTGTGAATTCAAATCTTGTTAGTTGTTGTTCAGTCATTCCAGGTGGGACTGACTCTCTGTGATCCCATTTGGGATTTTGTCAGCAGAGATGCTAGAACTGTTTGTCATTTCTTTATCCAAGTCATTTTACAGATGAATAAACTGAGACAGGGTCAACTGCCCATTATCACACAATTAGTTGGACTGAGTCACATTTTAATACAGTAAGATGAGTGTTACTGACTCTAGGCCCAAATTCTATCTACTACACCATCTAGTTCAGGGAATATATATATATATATATATATATATATACACTACCTGTGTGACCTTTGACAAATAATTTTATTTTTCTTGGTTTCGCCTGGCTATTCAGTAAAGGTAGGGGTTTGGACTAAAAGATCTCTGAAGTCCCTTTCAAATGTAAATCCTATTATGCTCTCTTATCTATCTAAATTCAATAACTTTCACTTTATTTTATAAATTAGTGATAAGAGGTTTATATCACCACAAAAAATATTTTTGATCTCACATTATCCTCTTCTAACAGGTAAAAAAGGCAGTATAACATGGTAGAAATAATTGCACTTAGAATCAGAAATCCTGGGATTGAATCCTGACAGTACCCAAGATTTGTGATACTTGAGCAAACTAGTTTTCTTCTCTTAGAAAAAGAAAGTATAATATCTTATACTTATACTGTTTACTTCATATGGCCACTCTGAAGATATGAATAACTGGCAGATTTTTAAGATCTGAAAATATATACCGTTGCTATTATTATAAATAGATGAGAAAACTGAGACTTTTAGAAGTACAGCCCATGGCTATCAATTCTTTCTTGTACACTTATTAATTGTAGAACCCCTAGACAAGTCATTTAAAGGATCTATTAGTCGAGTTCCCTACCTGTAAAATGAGGGCTTTGAGTTGTATGGCCTCTAAATTTCCAACTTAGAGACCATAGTTTATTCTTCTCTAGGCTGCATTACTAACTCTCCAAACTTTCTCTATCATCCCCCTAGGCAGAGCGCTTTATTTCTCCTCCCACTTTTTCAATTTCCTTTTATGTGCAGATATAACATCCTTCAGGGCAAGGATTTGCCGTTCTTTGTATATTTACATTCTGAGTGCTTAGAAAAGTAAGCACTTAATGGTGGTTCTCTATTGCTTGTTGTCTTGGCTTCTAGTTCTAAATTAATTATCCTCTGAATCCCAGTTTCTACTGAGCACTTAAGTCCTGAGATCAAAAAAGGTGTAGAAAGCATATTATAAAACATGATATAATTATTTACCTATTATTACAGGCTTTGAAATGGGCATTTCTCAAATGATTACTATGTAAAAGGCACAATAGGTATATGTGTCCAATAAAATTTTGACATTTCAGACTTAGAATAAAGGATGATTTAAATGAAATTAAAATAGAGAACAGGAGAGGAAGGACAAAAATGAATAAAAATAGAATTCAGTAAAATAATACACGTACACACACAAAAATGTCCTTTTGTTATTTTTTAGGCAAACAGGCTTAGTTCTTTTTCTTAAATCTGATCTTGGGTACTTGAAAGTTTTCCAGGGGAGCAAAAGCTCTCATAGGTCACATGTAGAACGATTTTGATTCTGGGCTCAGGGACAGTAAGTCAGCTGACCAATAATTTACCTAAATAAATACAAAGAGACCTATGACCAGGTTGGTTGCAGTGATGAAGTGTTCAGCCATCATAACATTCAAAGCCAATCCACTAGCATGAAGGGGATTTGTGATAAATTATAGTGTAGAATGACATTTTCATACTAATGAAAGATTCTTGAAGTACCAAAATATGCTAAAGAAAAATGTTATTTTGTAAGAATGTGTCCTTTAATGAAAAAAATAATAATTCATCTAATTGTTTTCAAAACTATTCCTTTTGGACACACTTTAAATAGTCTTTAAAATATGTCTCTTTAGAAAGAACTTATTGCATCTGAATACAGAATAAAGCATTTTTTATTTCTTTTCCTTTTTTCTTTTCTTCCTCCCTCCCTCCCTTCCTCTCTCCTCTCTCCCTTCCTTTCTTTCTTCCTTCCTTCCTCTCTTCCTCTCTTCCTTCCCCACTTCTTGCCTTCCTTCCTCCCTCCCTCCTTTCCTTCCTTCTTTTCCCTCCTTCTTTTCTTCCTTCCTTCCTCCCTCCCTCCTTTCCTTCCTTTTTTCCCTCCTTCCTTCCTTCCTTCTTGCCTCTCTTCCCTTCCTTTCTCTCCCTCCATCCTTCTTGCCTCCCTTCCCTTCTTTCCTCCCTCCCTCCTTCCCTCCCTCTCCTTCTTTCCTTCCTTCCTTCCTTCCTTCCTTCCTTCCTTCCTTCCTTCCTTCCTTCCTTCTTTCTTTCTTTCTTTCTTTCTTTCTTTCTTTCTTTCTTTCTTTCTTTCTTTCTTTCTTTCTTTTTTCCTTCCTTCTTTCTTTCTTTCTTTCTTTCTTTCTTTCTTTCTTTCTTTCTTTCTTTTTCTTCCTTCCTTCTCTTCCTTCCTTCCTTCCTTCCTTTCTTCCTTCCTTCCCTCCTTCCTTCTTTCATTTCTTCCTTCCTTCCTTCCCTTCTTTCCTTCCTTTCCTTCCTTCCTTCCTTCCTTCCTTCCTTCCTTCCTTCCTTCCTTCCTTCCTTCCTTTTCCTTCCTTCCTTCCTTCCTTCCTTCCTTCCTTCCTTCTTTCCTCTTCCTTCCTTCCTTCCTTCCTTCCTTCCTTCCTTCCTTCCTTCCTTCCTTCCTGGCTTCTTGCCTTCCTTCCTGACTTCCTTGCTTCCTTCCTCTCTTTTTGAATGACTAATGACTGAATGACTAATGTGGAAATATTTTATATGATTGCACATTTATAATCTTTATTAAATGGTTTACTATCTCAGGAAGGGAGGAAAAGAGGAAAGAAGACAGAATCTGGAACTCAGAATTTTAAAAAATGAATATTAATTTTTTTATATATAATTGAGGAAAAATGAGATATTGCTTTTAAAAATTCCCTATCTTCTAGATTTTTATTTAAATTAGATGCACTTACTAGGATGATTCAAAATCTTATTTTTCAAAATTATATGTCTGAAAGTTAGAAAAGTTAAAAAGACTTTATTGAATAATTTCACGATGGGTTTTGAGAAAAAAAATTGTCTGTTATATATTATAATACAGAATATCTGGGTGGCTCAGTGGATAGAACACCTGGCCTGTAGTGAGGAAGATCCAAGTTTCAATGTGGCCTTAAACACTAACTAGCTGTGTGATACTGGCCAAGTCACTTAATTCTGTTTGCCTCGGTTTCCTGAATTATAAAATTAGCTGGAGAAGGGAATGGCAAACCACCTGTGTGTCTTTGCCAAGAAAACCACAAATGGAATCACAAAATATCAGAAACAACTGAAGAAGAATAACAAAGATCTCATATTACGTTCAATATTTATCATGAAAATATATTTATATCTCCATCTAAAATAACAAATCAGAGTTGAATTTATAAATATCTTTTAAAAGCATAGTCATTTCTAGTCAATCTTGCAGAATTATTTGTTAAAGTCAGAACATGGTTTTCTTATTTGGGTAATTAACATCATACATATGTATTTGGAAATAAATTAGAAACATGGATCACAAGTAATCTAACATGCACATGCCTTCCTATTCATATGCACACATACACACACACACACACACACACACACACATACACGGACACACAATTGTCTAACCTAAACTCAGCTTTAACTTTCTCCTCATATTGTAGATAACATATTCTTAGCTGGGTAATAGTGAAATTATTTCAACTTTAAATTTCAAATTCACATTTACAACGATCATTAACAATTAATTAAGAAAAGAGTAGATTCCAAGAATACTAATAATTAGTATAATGGATGACGCACCACACTTGGAGTTAGGAGAGACAAGAGTTCAAATCCCATCTCTAGGAGACTAGCTTTAGGACTCTGGGGATGCTATGTCACCTACTTAATAGCATCGTTTTTTAAGATTAAGTGAGATGAGATACTAAAGTCCATAGTAAACCTTAAAATCTTCTTTTTGGTTATTCCGGCCTATCTGCATTGTTTTGAACATGATACTCTTCCTTTTCTATGTCTTTATTCAGATTGTTCTCCATGCCTAGAATTCTCTACCCCTTTATTCCCCTGCTTTTCATTAAGATTTAACTCAAACTCCACTTTTTGGTGGAGATCTTTCCCAGACTCATCCCAACTATGTCCCTCCTCTTCAGCCCACCACATTTCCCCCATTCCTTCCCAGCACTCCCCACCTCCTTAGCCTTTTTAATTAATTAATCACTGAACTGGTGCAACCTCAGTCAAACTAAGACCCACTGAAGATCTTAGCTTAAAAAGTCTGAGGTCATCCTGATCTATATCTGGCCACTGAACTCAGAAGACTCTGGAGGGGAAAGTGAGGCAGGGGATCTTGCACATCCAATTCATTTGTATGTTGTGGTATCACCTCCCTGATGTCATAGTCCTCTTCAAGAACCAAGGACAAACAATAACAACAACTTCCTCCTACCTTACCCCTAAAAGAAAAACAAACGAACCTTCTTCAATGTCATCCTTTTTCAGAATACTGTATCTTTTCTGTTTTAGTGAGTAGGAGGCACAGAAGATAGTGCCAGGCTTGGAGTCAGGACACTCATCTTCCTGAGTTCCAATCTGACTTCAAAAACTTGTGAACTTGCGTAAGTCAGTTTGCTAGGATTTTGTCTCAGTTTTCTCAACTGTAAAATGAGCTGGAGAAGGAAATGACAAACTCCTCTGGTATCTTTGCCAAGAAAATCCCAAATGGGATCATGAATAGTCAGACATAATTGAAAGAACTTTAACAACAACCAAATTCCAGGTGCAGTTCTCTATCCATTACACCATCTAGCTTTTGTATATAAATGTCAAGTTAGAAGAAATGTCATTAACATCCATTATAATATTACCATCAAAGTCCAGAATTACTTATCAGTTACCTAGTACAGAACAGAATCTTAAGTGAATATGAAATATGTTCTTTGGTTTTAGTGGGAAAAGAAAAAATATAGATATATTCATAAAATGGGATGTTGCCTAGGAAATTAGGTTTCTGAGAATGTATCTTTATAAGATGCTCTAAATTCAGGGAGCAGCATGGAGATCCTGAATGGTTAGGTGATACGAATTCTTCTAAAGGAGTAAGGAAAATATAGCAAGTAAAATGTAGGGGATGGGAGTGGTACTTAAGAGAAATAATGCACTTCAAAATTTTGTTCATAGAGCAAAGAAAAAAAAATTACCTTTTAATTGTTAAATTTATCAGCTTTTGTTAACAAGAGAAAATTCATATAATAAAAGCAGATTATTTCAACAAGAATTTATTAAGTACCATGCTAGGGATTCAAAGTACAAAGATAAAACCAAAAATAGCCTCTCTGCTCAAGCAACTTATATATAGCCTATTAAAAGGAAGCAACATGCATGCAAAAAACAAATATAATATATAGACAAAGTAAATGTAAAGCAATGGGGGAAAGGACTGGGGAGGAATCACTAACAATAGATGTTCTCTAAAAGGGTTTTGATTTGAACTGAGCCTAATCTGTGAATAAACTCTATTTTGGGGACCTAAACATAAGAACTCCCCTACCTTCCTTATCCTTTCACTAGCCCCATTTGTATACTTGGATAAACCCGAACCATAGTTTTTTTCTGAGTCTCATCTCTGTCCCCAATAACAATATTTGGCCACAGAACAAAGAGAAGAGTTACTAAGAATCCCCTATAGGGGATGGGCCACACTTCTGTCTCAACTCCCTTATCTTGGCAAAACTGTGAAGGTTACCAAGTGACAGATGTACTGACTCCATGGTCCTTAGTACATCAAAGAGTTTGGGGTCACTTTTACTATTGTTTATCCTTTAAAGTCATTAGTGTTCATGGGACAGCTTGAGCAACATATGCAGTCTCACAAAGTCAACTTAATCTACCTTTTTTTGGCTTTCCAAAGCCCTGACAGATTTCTAACTCATTGCTGACAAAGAGGGCATCCATTGGAAGCTGCAAATCTGATTCTATTTCCTGGCTTGATGCTCTGTAGATCTGCACAGTAGGGTCATTAAGTGTTCTAATAGCACAACGGAAACAAGCTCAACATGTGTTTTGAGATGACTGACTCAGGACATGTACACCAATGCTTTATATAGAAACTGGTTTTGTTTTCTTAAGGGATTGTTTGTCTATTAGTGATAACATCATTAAAAATAAATGAAAGGGGGTTGATAAAATGCATCCCAAAAGCAGAAACTTAATTAGAGGTGATATGCCTGTTATGAGGCTTTCTTTCAGGCTTCAAGAATAGAACAAGGTTAGCTCTTTCTCCTTTTATAAGGTCCAAAGAAGGCCTCACAGTAAAATATCACTTCTGATCTAATTTTATATTTCTGTGTACTTTAATAATCTACTTTACAGCCTGTGCCTGCTCTTAGAAAGTGAACTAGTTTGGGGGCCAAAGATAACTTCTTTATCATATTACATGGCACAGAAAGAAAATCTGATGGTTCAGCTCCGATTAAAAAAAAAAAAAAAACACTGTTCTTATAAAACATATTGTCTATGCAGCAGTAGATATAGAACCAGCAGCTGAAATAATATACGTGTATATATTTCACAACCAAAAAGGATCATTTTTAAAAAGTGAGTTAATTGTAAATAGTACTTCTCCAAAATGGAGGTGAGAGGATCTTTAAAGTACAGATTTTCTTTCATTTCATGGGTGACGGAAATAGCAGGAAATTGCAATCTCTTAATAACTCTGCCCTTATTGTATCATGACCTTGGCCAATTTACTAAAATTTACATTTGACAAAAATACATTTCTAAAATGTACTTTGAAAAGCTTGGAGGAAAAAAAAGGTGTCACATAAACCCAAGGGTGTATATGTGTATGTGTTCCCAAATTACTGTTACTCCAATTTATTTAAAAGAAAAAGTGAACAGGTATAAGTAGGATAATTGCTGTAAGAACAGATTTTCACTTCATGGATCTCCCTAGGAATCCTCATAGAGTTCAATAGCTTGAAAATCTGTTCCATTGTCATCCCTTTTACTTGATTCTGTTTAGTCCTGTAACACTAACTCAAGTCATGTAAAAATTGTGACTAAGAAACTCTTGCCTAGGGTTGGGAGGACATATTGCCAAATAAAGAAAGTGGAATATTTTTACAGTTTCTTCTACCAGATTCTGACCGAGACACAAAATATAAAATATTTAGAACATTGAACATTAAGCCAGATATGATTTATTTTTAGTAAAACATTTTAATGAAATGCCCATTGGCATACAATGACATTGAAATATCCTTTTAAACCTATGGAGAAAATATAAGAATTTTTATTAAAAGAAATTCTTGGCTTGATTTCCCTTCTTTCATTCAAGAAGGTTGTAGGAATGTGCTATGTCCTCCTAAATAGAGGAAATTTCAGAGTATGCAGACATATACCCACTGACCAAAGACAGTAGCCACTGATTAACTCATGGTTATACAATGGTCAAGAAAAGAGAATAGAAAGGGTACAGGTGTGTGTGTGTGTGTGTGTGTGTGTGTGTGTGTGTGTGTAACAAAAAGAAAGCAGAACAGAGCAATAATAATCATCATAACTCACAGTAATATAACACTAGGGTTTGCAAGGTGCCTCCAACACATTATTTCATTTGATCATAGGATAACTCAATGAAGTAAACCCTATTATTATTCTAAGTATACAAATGAAATTGAATAAGAGAAATTTTGATTGTCTTGCTCAAGGATACACAGCTGCTGTGGGATGTGATATTGAAATTACTTCTCCCACTCCAATTCCAAGATGAATGATATGTCCTAATTCTAAGATGAACAACCTACCACAATACCTTTCTGGGGATAATATAAATATAGTATATCTAAATTTCAATGAGATATTTGACAAAGAATTTCATGATATCTTTGTGGGCAAAATAGAGATATGTGGGTCATGAGATAGAATAATTGCCTAGATTTGGGAATTGATCCAATGATCATTTTTTTAAAGCATTCATTGCAAAATCATGTAAACTAAGAATAAGTTGTCTTAGGGAATGATTTAATAAAAAAAAATTGGCAAAGATTGAGTATCAAAAATATATAAAAAATTAAAGAAAAAATAGGGTCATTAAATTTTACACACACATATTTATGTATATATATATCATCAAATATGATGATATTTAATAGCTCAGTGACTCTGGGCAAGTCATTTACCTGTATTTACTTCATCATCTGTGAAATGAGCTGGAGAAGGAAATGGCAAAGTACTCCAGTATCAATAGTCAAATGTAAGTGAAACAATTGAACAATTAGCATGACAATAATATGCCAAGACCTCCTAAAGACAAAATTTTACAATATCCAGATATATGACCCTTGACCAAAGATAGTGTCCCTGATTAACTTGTAATTATTCTGTGGTCAAGAAAAAAAAAACATGAAATAGGGTATATATGTCTGTCTGTTTGACTGCCTCTCTTTTTGTCTCTGTGTATGCACATATATATGTGATGTTTAAATATGTTTATACAGCATATTCATATACATTATAAATATGAGTATATGTATATATAATATACATATTATAAAAAGAAAAATGAAAAAGATCAGGAAAAAAAATAAAAGGAAACTTCAATCTCTTGATAATTCTGCCCTTAATATTTTACTGAAAGATAAGAGAAATAGATGGAGACATACATAGGATGCACAAGAGAACAGGAAGAAAACTAGAAGAATCACAGCCCAACTTGGAAATGATATGTTATATTTTAAAAGAAAGGAAAGTTATGAGTAAAATGCTACTAGTTTCACATAGAAATCTCTTTTTTCCCCCTATTCTTCTATGTATATAGAAATACCTATTTTATTTTATGATTGTTAATTTGAGCATTTTCAAAAGACTTTATTAAAAAATGAACAAATCTAAATAACTCCCAAAGGAAGGGAAAACAAAACAAAACAAAAAACAAAACAAAACAAAATAACAAAAAACAAAAAAAAACAAAACAAAAAAAACAACCCTTATAACCAGATGAATTTCAAATGAATTCTTACAAATTAAAACAAAAAATTCCAATATTACCTGAGTCATTTTGAAAAGGCTAGAGTAATGTACTCAAAAGATTTTATACTGTGACTAGATTGGATATATACAAGAATTCCAGGTTGGTTTAGTATTAGGGAAATTATAAATATAAGAGATCACATTAAAAATAAAAACAATGAAAATCATGTTAGTATAAATAAATGCAGACAGTTCTTAACAAAATGAAACACTCATTTCTGCCAGAAAATTTTCCCCCTAAATAAATAAATCCCCTCCATGTGATTAATATTATCTTTCTAAAAATCAAACAAAGAATCCAAGACCCACTGTTTAAAGAAATAGAGATGCACTAGAGGATTTTTCCATTAGATCAGGGATAAAGTAAGAGTATAATTTATCACTATTAATATTTGCTATAGTTTTAGAAGTTCTTATTATAGCCATAAGAAAAAAAAATGGAGGCATCAAGTATAAAGAGGAAATATCATTATTATTTTTATAGATGAAATAATAGTATATTTGGTGACCCTTATGGGTTAATTAATAATATTTACTTGACAAAATAACTTTAGCAAAGTAGTAATGTATAAAATAACTTCACTTAAATGATTAATTTTTCTAAATGTTACTAATAAAACACAGCAAAAAAGAAATTCCATTCAAAATAACTACAGATTATAGAAAATATTTGTGATTGAAATAACAATACACATACAAAAATTATATAATTATTAATATAAGACATTTTTCACAATTAAAGGGAAAACTGTTTGTAGAAATATTAGTTGCTTATAGTTAGGTGCTACCAATGTATAAAAATGGAAATATCTAAATTAATTCACTTATTCAATGTTATACTTACAAAACTAACAAAAATTACTTTATAGAGCCAGAAAAAAATAACAAAATTATGGAGGAACATATGATCAAGAATCTCAATGGAAATTAAGATAGAATATGGAACATAATGTAACAGCAAAACTCAATCTTTACTATAAAATAATATTAGTCAAAATTATTTGGTTGATGAGAGGACAGAAAACTGAACTCAGAATATGAAAAAAAAGTAAAGAAAAAAGTAGCACAATGTTCTATAAATGCCAAATCCCATGTACTAGGATTCATTTTTTAAATAAAATTGGTCAGAAAACTAAAAATTCAGTCTGGCAGAAGTTTGTTTAAGAAGATTTCCTTGTATCATGATATCACAAGAAGCATTAATAGTTACATAACCTAAGTATAAAAGCTCAATCATAAACAAGAGGAGCAAGACATATTTTTAAAATTCTGAATAAAAAAAGCATTCTTAAGCAAAAAAAAAAAATGTATTGAAGGAGTCACAGGAGAAAAATGATTTTGATTACCTAGAATTGAAAAATTACCAAAAAAATCAATCCAGTTAAAATTAGAAAGTGAAGGGTTTACTGTTAAAACAAAACAAAACAAAACAAATCTTTGCCTCAAGTATATCTAAGAAAGTTCTGATATCAAAAAGATAGTGAACTAATTTAAATTCAAATTCAAATATATGAGTATGTACATGTGCACATGCACGCAAACACAACCTTTCCCTAATAGATAAATTATCAAAAGATTCCAACAAGCAGCTATCAAAAAAAAAAAAAAAAGAAAGAAAAGAAAACAAATCTAAGAATAATGATATGAAGAAATGCTTTAAATCACTAATAACAATTGAAATGAAAATCAATTATGGCATTCTATCTCTTATCCATAAGATAGGTAAAGATGACATGAAATGAACACAATAATTATTGAAAATAATGTAAAATGACAGACACAGTAATGCTACCATCATGGATAAAGCCAGTAAATACCAAATAAATTATTTCATGACTAACATAGGCAAAAGTGTCTGAGGTTTATTTATTCTTGTGTGACACCGTCATAATAACTACCTCATTTTAAGCCGAGGTGTTATAGAATTGTCCCTGAGGTCTCTGGTTTTATGGAACTTTTTTTTTTAATGTTACAAATTCGATCATAACTTCTTAAAATTCCATTCCTACCATTTAAGTAGAAGTTGAGTTTTCTATCTCAATTTACATATATTTAAACTCTGGCATCTTTGTGGTTGATATAAAATTCTGATTACTGGAAACTATTGGGTAATGAAACAGATGATTATTTTATTATGTCTATGTAAAAGCTACTATCAAGAGAGAGAGTTGGGAAAGTACCAATTGTTCCTTAAAATTTGTTTCAATCCTGGAAAAGAACCACAAATCGGATTGGCATATTATGACATATGTTGGCATATACATATCTAAATACATGCAACAATATGCTGCACATATGCACATGTATATATACATAGGAGGACAGTGTTAAAGTGGATATAGTGCAATATATAGTGCATATAGCACAATGCCTGAAGTCTTTGTGACTTGAAATTTGGCCACAGAGATTTGCTATCTCCATATATCTAGACAAGTCACTTAATCCTATTTCCCTTAGTTTCTCATCTATAAAATGAGCTGGAAATGGAAAAGATAAAACACTCCAATATCTTTGCCAAGAAAACCCTAACTGAGGTCACAATGATTTGGACATAACTGAAACAAATAAATTGCAGCAACAATATGCCTAGGTACAAACCTCATTTGTTTTCACATCAATAAATTATAATTAGGTAAATTAAAGTACCTGTGTGGCGTGTTTTTCATCTTAAATCCAGAAACATGCCATTATGATAATAAAAAATTTAACATAGTTTTATTTTCTGTTTTAATAGTCATGAATTAATAGAATCTGGATTAATTAATTTGATGGTATCTATTATTTAGTGTCATGTCTTCAAAAATTTATTCAATATTTTGAATTTCATGAAATCTGAAGTCTGTATGTAAGAGATTAATCATGAATATGTGTATTGTTACAAAAAGCAAAACTAGGGCAAAAATAGGATGTTGAGTCAACCTAAGGAAGAACTTTCTGATAATTGGAGTTGTTCTGATAAGGAAAAAGCTGTTTTGTTAAATAGTGAATTCCCTAGTTATTATTAAAAGTAACAAAAGGGCAAAGGAGCAAAATGAATAAATAGTTAACATCAGAGTTGAGGACTTTAGATGAATTTCCATCTCTGACACATGCTGCCTGTGTGCCAATGATTAAGTTACCCAAACTTTCAATACCACCAGTAAATTACCCAAGACTATAAATTTCAGAGATGGAAAGCAAAGAACAAATAAGTAAATAAATAAATGAAATTTCCCAAAAATGGAGGATTAAAAAATGACTATATTTCATCATTTACACTGTCACCTAACATTTTCAGTTTTATTGTAAGATATAATATAATGGAAAGTAGCATTGATGTAGACAAGAATATTAAGTATAATGAAGTTTTTAGTCTATAAGGATTTACCAATAACCCTAAGTAACAAATGTAACCTTGTTCATATAAAATTTAGACACATTTCCTAATAGATGTTAATTGTATTCGTATGTAAAAGTAAATTTATTTCCCCACCCCCGCCCTTTCTTTAAGATTCAGAATACATAAGCTATACACATTATTGGGAGGATAGTATATTTTCAGTCCCATGATTTGTTTTTGCATTATTTCACCCAGTTCTACTATAGATTATTTGTATGTTAGTAAGTCATTTCTAAAAAGACAGGTAGAGGAGATGAACATATAATTTTAAATGAATAATCTTATTGCAAAACATTCTCATAAACTATATGAATTAAAGCAAGTTAATACAGAGTTATTGAGTGTCTAAGACAATGAGAGCATCTCTCTCTTTTTTTAAAAGCTATCTCATGGTTCACATTTATTGATCTTCTACACCAATAAAAGACTTGGGCTTGGCATGGCATATCCTATCATTTCTGGTTAGTTTTCTTTTATGTCAAGGTTACATAAATTTGGGTTAATAGACCTTGAAGCTTTATTAAAAATGAAAAATATTTTTAGAAATCCAATATAAAAATAAATACATTTTAGTGCAGCTTTTTTCCTTACTGAATGGCAAGCTGAAATCAATGAAAAATAAGCAACTTCAATAGAAATGACACACTAATTTATTTATTTATTTTTTATTTTTTGCTGAGACAATTGGGGTTAAATGACTTGCCTAGCGTCACACAGCTAGGAAGCGTTAAGTGTCTGAGACCAGATTTGAACTCAGATCCTCCTGACTTCAGGGTTGGTGTTCTATCCACTGCAACATCTAGCTGCCCCAACACACTATTTTTATTATCAAAAGTAGTCTAAGTCATAATTATTTTTGTCTTATCAGCCAAAATAATAATTTATTTATGGAGTCCTTCTCTAATCATGTATCTTTAAAATAATTTCCAAATTTTGATGAATCTCTAGAATTTAAGTGAACTCAAAACAAAAATGTAGAATGTTAAAGAAAGTATTGTACAAAAGCAGTCCCATGGACACTTTAAAAAAAAGTGACTTTGACATTAATTTCAAATTTTATTTTCTGTAAAATATAACCATACATTTCAACAAGGTTTTAGAAAAAAAATTAACCAAACAATTATAAATTCATTTCATTTTCTAGTTCAGTTCAAAGTGGAAGTAATACAGGCAAACATTATTATCATTCAAAATATAATCTCACAAAAAAGTACATAGAAAAAATGAAACTTTTAGTATTGGAGAGAGTTTTGTTAAAATAATTATGTAGTATTACTTGTTTTTCATATATTAATGAATATATTTTAATTTTTTTAAATCAACCATAATTGTCCAAATTTATCAAAAAGCACGACACTCATTTCTCCAGTTCTAGATCCATGACCTATGTAATCATACCATTTCTGTCACTGATAATAGATGGGGTATATCGATCTATTTGCTTACCAACTCACTCCCTAATCCACCAACCTTTAGAACCAAACTACCATTTCTTGAACACTATACCTCTTTGTGTCTCCTCTCTTGCAACTCTAACTTTTTAACTCCTTCATAATCTGATTATATTCAATTCTTTCTGAGTCCACTACTCTAGTTAGGATGGTCTCCTTATTATCTCCTGAACAGTATACTTATATATACTCATAATCCTAGTTCATACTGTACTCATCTTGCTTTGAATGCACTCTCCATTTTGGAAATCTTAAAGTATCTTTTAACCTAATATATTGATATTCTCTCTCTCTCTCTCTCTCTCTCTCTCTCTCTCTCTGTATACATACAGACACACACACACACACACACACACACACACACACATATATATATATATATATATATATATATATATATACACACATATATCCTTTCCTCTCCCCTCTCCTCCCCTCCCTTCCCCTCTTCTCTTCTCTCTCCTTTCTTCTATCCCTCTAAATGATCTCATCAGCTCTTATGGGTACAAGTATCATGGTAGTACAGTTGTTTCTTAAATTTATATTTCTAACTTGAATCTTTTTCCCAACCTCTTGGCCCTTATTATCGGCCATTTATTGGACATTTCAATCAGATTACCCAAAGGTTACCTCAAGATCAATATGACTAAAACAAAACTTATGATCCCTTTCCTTCCTTCTAAAAAATGCCTTGCCTTTCTACAAGACTCAATTTCTTTTGAAAGTATCACTATTCCTTATCATCCAGATTCTTAACATTACAGCTCTCTTTGACTTCCTCTCCCTATCCCCCATATTCAATTTATTGCCAAATTTTGTTGATTCTACATATTGATGATTTCTGTAACATTCATTTCTTCTCTTTATTCATGTCTTCCACCATAGCTCATGTCTTAATTACCTATTACTTCAGTTAATCCCAGAGCCTCCTGATTGGCATCTTTGTTTCCAATCTTGCCACTCACCAATCCATTCTCCACTGTTCTGCCAAAACATTCTTCTAAATGCAAGTCTGACAATAGAATAAAATGCAAATTCCCTAGCTTATAATTTAAAACCCTGGATAATCTGGTTGTAGCCTATATTTCTAGACATTACACATTACTCCCTTTAGACACCCAATGTTCCATCTGACCTGGACTGTTTGCTTTTTCTAGAACTTGGTATGCCATCTCCTACTATTTTGCTTTTGATTAGGTTTTCTCCAAATCATGGAATATACTTCCTCCTCACCTCTGCATTTTAGAATGTTTAGCTTCCTTCAGTAATTGACTAAGGTACCACATGCTCTGTAAGGCCTTCCCTGACACTCCTCTCTTTCATTAAATTGTATCATATTTACTTGTCTTTTTTATGTTTTATCTCTGAGTAATTTCTTGAAAGTAGACAATACTTCATTTTTTGTCTTTGTATACTCAGTATATTATACATGATGATATTTAGTAATACTTATTAATTGAAGTGGAAATGCCCTAATTGATGGCTAGAAATACACAATTAAAGCTCAGATGATATGTCTTGTTTGAAGATATACATTTAATAAGTACACCCAAGAATAGTGGCCAAACATTTATGATGCTTTAAAATATGGATTTGATTTGTCTACATAATCTATTCCCTACTACTCTTTTTCATAAATTCTACTTTCTAATTAAAGTAGACAAACTGATTTTCTCAAAGGCATTTGAAAAACATTCTTCCGTATTTCTGTCTGTTGAAATTTTGCTCTACTTTTAAGTCACAGTTCAATTAAATCTTCTAGAATGACTTAATGAAAAATCTCTTTCCTCCTTCCACATCAACTTCTCATAATAGTTGTCTATACATTGTTTTGGACCTTATCACATTCTACCATGTATCAAATTTGTTTATATACAAGACTTATCTTTCCTATTAGACTGAATGGAAAGGAGCATATCATTTTTCATATTTGTGTCCCTTATACCTACATGAATGCCTTGAATATATTTTTTTCATTTGTTGAATCAAAATTTCTCTCTACTTTGTGCTTCTTTTGCGAACTAATCTGCTCCATGACTTCAACCATCACTTTTATACAGGTAATACCCAAATCTCTAATGGTCTGTCTAATTTGCTCCATTACTTCCAATTCTATATAGTTAAATGTCAGTTAAAAATTTGTTGTATTATTGAATTCAAATGGCTCTCTCCTTTATCTATATACTTTTCTTTTGCAATTAAATTTATTTTCATAGCACCAACTATTTCTTTTATATATATAAAAATGAAATCTCCATGTTCAGGTCTAATTTCATCCCTGAAATCCAATTCCATGTGATCAAATGCTTGCTGACCATAAAATATTAGAGTAATCATATTTCCTAAAATAAAAAGCTCAATAAATAATAATATAACAATCAGCAAGAACAAAATACTATTTTTTTTCTTTTAATTTCTATTCAACCATCCTCTTGCTCAAATAGAGTAATCATTGACCTCTTCTTCCTTATCTCCTATGTTCCTATTCAATAGAAACAGAAACAAAGAAGTATCATAGCCTACTAGATAGGGGACTGGAATTGGAATAAGAAAGTCCGAGTTTCAAGTCCTATATCTGGGAATTATTGTAATGGGCTTGGGACAGTTGTACACCTCAGAGCCTTAGTTTTCTTATCAGGGGAATGACAATAATACTTCCTATGATATCTTCCTTATTCAAATAAGTTAGTGTATATAAACATTTTACAAACTTAAAATAATATGGAAATTTTGGTCATTGTCATAGTTTATAGCTCTAAAGTATATCTCATATCCATAATATTTATTAATTCATTCACTACCCTGCTACAAGCATGATTTAGGCCCCAGTTGCCTTTGACCAGAAGTGTTGAAATTACATTCATGCTCTTAATATTCTAGTGAAATTGCCCTAGAAGCTATTTTCCTTACTCAACATGATAACTCAACTTGCCTGTATACATATGTGTGTGTGTGGATGTATAGCCTTGAACTTGTTGAATGCTTTTTCTTTTCTTCACTCTGTTTTTTTGGAATCTTTAGTTTTCTTCAGGCCCCAGTTTAAGTGATACTTATATATTGCATTTCCAAGTCCTATAAGCTATGAATACTCTCTCAATTTATTTTGTGTGAACATGACTGAGTATGTATGTATGCATATTTGTGTGTGTGTGTGTGTGTGTGCGTGCTACTGTGTCTTCTCAATACAATGTTAAGTTCCTTAGAGGCAGAGGCTTTTAGCCTGTATCTCTGACTTTCTTCAAATCCCAGTTAAAATACCAACTTATAACAAACCTTTTTCAACCTCCATTAATATAATCTGTGGCTTACTTATGAGAGAGAGAGAGAGAGATGGAGAGAGAGAAAGACAGGAGACACAGAAAAAGAGAGACAGAAGGAGGAAGGGAGGAAAGGAGAGAGAGATAGAGACAAAAATAGAGAGACAGAGATGGAGAGAGAAGAGAGATAGGGACACACACACACACACACAGAGAGAGAGAGAGAGAGAGAGAGAGAGAGAGAGAGAGAGAGAGAGAGATTGATTTAAGTTTATTAAACTACATGAATGAGATTGAGTCCTCTTTGA
The DNA here is from genome assembly GCF_902635505.1 of Sarcophilus harrisii. Lineage (NCBI taxonomy): Eukaryota > Metazoa > Chordata > Mammalia > Dasyuromorphia > Dasyuridae > Sarcophilus > Sarcophilus harrisii. The sequence goes on from NC_045428.1 coordinate 112,627,540, forward strand.
GAAGAAATAGATTGTCTTTTAACTTTCTTTAACTCCTTAGTGCTTAGAACAGTGCCTGGCTCATAATATATACTTGATATATGTTTATTGCCTGATTGACAATTTTTCTGTGTGTAGCAACTAGCATAGTGCCCTGGAGAAAGTAGGCATTTATAAGTTCTTTTGATTATTGAATTTAACCTCTACCTAAATTCTTTCTCAGCTTCATTCTATTTCCCTTAGGTAAAGAGCATTAAAGCACAGCTCTAACTACATGATGCCATCAGGACCATTCTCCTCTAAATCAGGAGCTTTCTACTGTCTCTGAATGTTAGGCCAGGTTTTAAGGCATTATATTCATTGAGGTAAAGAAAAGATTGAAATTCATCAATATGTGAATTGGAGAAAACTCTAAAGAAAAGCAGTTTTTATTACATTAAATGAAATAGAATCACTGCTAAGGAAGTATTTCCAAGTGTAGTTCTACTGAGCCAGTCTCCATAATTAGATAAGACTCATCTGTAATTCATAGTACCATTTGTATTCAATGAATATGCTAAAGTTCTTTAAAAGTGTGTTCTCTAAGTGGGTTAAACATACTGCTATAATCTTGTTTACTCTATTAATTGGTTTGGCTAATCTTTTCTTCATACCTAGTATAAAAGGTAAACTAGCCTAGCCCAAGCTGAATTATTATAGATCCTAAATTAGTGAGGCCAAATTAAAAAGGTTTAATTGTAACAGGAAAAATCATTCATCTCATATGTTTCATCTCCTCTATTTTGTGTATTAACACAAAGTCAAGCATCTTTTGATTGTAAGATCTGGGTAATAAAATATTTTCAGAAGGCAGGGTAAGAGCAAGCCAACTTTCAGAAACCACATTTTAACATTATATATATTCTTTTAGGTTTAGCATTTAATATGGTGTTAAGTGTATTAATGCACTATGCTATGATGGAGCAGATGTTGAAAAGCAATGTAAAAATGTCAGTGGTAAATGATTGATGATAGTCTTTTCCATTTCAAAATAAACCTTGATTACTTATATAGGGCTGGACACTGCTAGAAAGCATCATATTAAATCTAAACAATTGATCCATTTTCAAGGGATTTTTAATGCCATGTATTATTTATGTGTTTTTATTCTTTTGTATAAATGCCCCAGGATAAAGAGGTATTAGAGTGCTCCACCCAGTCCATATGGTGGGTTTGTTCTGTATGTAATACTTACCTTTTCCCACTACGTCCATATGGCAGCCCAAGTCCATAGGCTGTCCAGGGCCCTCTATCCTCCACAGGGGCCATATGGCAAAGAGAGCTCAGTGAACACTCATTTACCTAGTATTAATATTTTATCTGACTCAGACAGAAGAAGAGATAGAGTTCAGTAAAGAACAGTCAGCCCTTGAAAATGGTTTAGCCACATAATCAATACCTAGTGACAATGTGATATGAGATGTGGATTCTGTTATTTCATTTTTATTAAAAATAGCAAACTCAAGTGAATAATTTATCAAATTATTTGATAAGCTCTTTTGATCTCTTCATACACAGTGACAGAATATTATTTAATTATGCTAATCAGCTAGTAGATGGTAATATAAGATAGTATAGGTTTATTAAGTTTAGTACCAGTTTTAACATATAGGCTTTGAGACAGCTAAAGAGATAATAGTGAATCTAAATTATAATCTATATTACCATAGTAATTGCTCAAAAATTAATTCATTGTTATAACATTTACTATAGTATAAGTATTGCTGCCATTTTAAAGCAATTTAGTTCTATTTACTGCTAGACATATTACAAATTTGGAGACAAACTACAAAAGAACATTTGTATAACTTCCACTAGAATGGCCCAGCAACAGTAAATTCATAGGAAACATTTATGAGATCAATATACTTCATTTATTCACTCACCATACTTCAAACTTATCCAGGCATAATTACTATTTGTATCTTTTAATAACTTTGAAATAATCTTCCTATGTCCTGTTCAACATCTGGATGTGCCTATAATATGTACAATTGTAATCACATGTTTCACCATCAAATTAATATTCAAAACACTATTCATTCTTTTGAAATATAGGATATCAAACTACATTCCTGTGCTTATAAGCATAACTTTACAATGCCCTTTCTTTTTCTTTTATATTTTTCAATATACAACTCATACTACTCAGTGGATTAAAATGGGAGACATTTAAAATGACATGAATTATTAAAAAGAAATACAAAATCCACATGGCCAATTATATATATGTTATATACATATATATATATATATATATATATATATATATATATAATGTATGTACACATACACACACACACACACATATATATATATATATATATATATATAGTTATATTTAGAAATTATTTTCAGAAACATGCTTCTTACTGTAGGCCCCTTTATTTTATTTCTCTTTTAATTTTTTTCCCTCCAGATCATGTCCCCCTGAAGGAAGGTAACAAAGATGTATTTCTTCATTTCTTCAAGTCTTCAAGGTGCTATTACCCTTTGTTCCGTACAAATTCTTCCTGATTCCCTCTTCTACAATTGTACATACTATGATTCCTTGTCTGAAAAGGAATACCACTTTAGACTCCTTGGCAAAATAAGACTTTTCATGCAATTGCATAATTGCTAGATTCTATTGCTTAAGTAATGTTAAATAGATATTTAAGTCATTTGAAATTTTTAAATGATAATATTGAAATAAAAATGTAAATGTGTTTAGGTTTGTCACCAAGGTAAGTGCAAGTAAAGTAATAATTAAAATATAAAGACAACATTATGATCTCTGACAGCTTATTTTAGCCTTGTATATATTTGAACATATTCTAATGAAAATATAAAAGTTTAATTTTATGCACTGAATATTTTCATAGAGTCAGCAGTTTGCTATTTTGTGATAACATGTTAAAATTAATGGGATGTCTTAACTAAGTTCTTTCTGCATATATACATATAAAAAAGGCAAAGATCTGAACCTGACTTCATAAATAACATTCACTGTGATTTTGTTAAAGTTTAGAAGTGTGGATTTGTATTTGAAATCCACTGAAGGTTACAAGGTGAAACCCTCCAACAATATCTCTGAGTCTTCAGGGACCAAATCCCATTATGTGGAGTTCAGTGAAGGGGGTAAACACTACCATAAAGAAATACAAATTGCACATATTTCCCATTTAGCCAGTGTCACCAAGGTTCACCATTTAGAATTCTAACCAGTTAGGACTTATTCTTGGAGGTCAAGTACCTTGTGAACCTTGTCATTTCACTGATGACATCATATCCCATCCATCAATTCTTTCAGGAGCACACTTGCCATCTGCTCAGCACACGTTATAATAACTTATTAGACATATTCACAGGGTAACAATCTGTACAATGACACTGCTATCTTAATGCTAATACACATTGAGATAACCAATACGGTTTCTCTGTCAGAGTACAATTATTCAGCTCTCCAACTTTAAAGGAAAAGTTATATGACTATTTTAACTTATTGTTAAATCTTATGGAAAAAAATAAACATAATAACAGTACTTTCCTTATTCCCTGATCCATCAAAAAAAAAATAACAAAACTTTTCTCAGAAGGAAACAATTCAATTTCTTCCATTCTATTCCAATAGAATATACTCCCCTTGGTCTGGTGATGTACCATGTTTTTATTCATAAAGAATACTTGTTTTTTTGTTTTTTTTAAACTTAGAAGGGAGTATATTTATCTCTATATATCTCTATATTTATCATTTTATTGAAGAAGCTGAGGTCCAGAAAGACCAAGCAGTTTATTCTATAAAAACTATAAAGCAACATTTCTTAAAACTACCATTTGACAAATCATACCAACAAACATCTAATTTATACTGTTCAAATACTATAATCATAATCATATTACTATCCATTTTAGATTACAGTAGCTTTTTTTCTTTTGAATCACATTTAATTAGCAAAAAGAAACATAAAACATCTAGTTGATCCAGAATTCACTGAATTCCATCAGGTTCTTTGGGTCTATTAAAAACCAAGATGGTTCAGAATCAGGTGTATATATTCCTTAACCTTTTACTGCTATTATACTATTCAAGTTTAACCTAGTTGTCATCAAAGGGCTTCTCACTACTTCATAAAGTATATAGAGAGTAAGGCCCTCTTACCCGGCCCTAGAAACTAAAAACATTATATATGTGTGTGTGTGTGTGTGTGTATACACACATGTATGTATATATAAATACATACAATATGTATATGTGTGCACACATATATTTACACAAATATACGTATATGTATGTCTACATACATATACGTATATTTTTTCCAGAGAGAAAGATGATATTTATTTTGCATTATATGGAGTTCATCCTCTGTTTCTTCCTTTGGCTTGTCATTTATTCCAGCTTACACTGTGATCAACATTGTACTAAAATAAAGTCAAGTACAACAGCCGCTCTCTGCCCATCAAAACGCACAGACGTCTGCCAAGCACTTGTAACAGCTGGTGTTACATTAATTAGTTTAAACTATTTATTTCATCCATCTCCAGAGCAGATTGAGCAAAAACATTAGAGATTATTCTAGCATCTGTAAGTGCCCTGCAAACATTAACCAAGCAAAGTTGGAATATTCATAGTTACCTTATACTATATGTGATTTAATGCTCTGAATACTCATTATAAAGAAAACAAAAAATTCCATTGCCTATCCTGGCCAGGGTATATTTTATTAACTGTCTTTTTATAAACATAAGTTTTAAACTTGTATTCTTGTTTTGTGTCTTCAAAGTTTCTCTTTTTAAAAATTATTACTAGAAAGCTATAATAATTCCTGGCAGCATGGGCCATTAAACAAAATATGACAGGGACTGGGTGACTCAGTGGATTAGTCACAGATTTTATGGCCACTGTTGGAATCCTGCCCTAACTACAGTGATCAAAACACTGTTATCAAACGGTTGTAAAAAATCTCAATTAAAATTACTTCTATGGCATCCACTAAGTTCTTAGCAGACTACACTCCATAACATGAATCTACATACTATAGACAAAATGATCACAACTGCCTGTTTTTTGGCTGAGAAGTATAAAATTACCTAACTCCACTCTCAGCCCTATACAAAGTTGTAGGACCACAAGGCTTTGCTTATGTGTGCACCTCCATTAAGCACCTGTCATTCTCCTGGTTTCTATAGTCTTCCTGGACTTGTGAGGTTATATACTCATGTACTAAGCTTTTTCTAGCGGCTACTATGTATGTTTAAATTACAATATTAAACGCATCTGTTTTTGAAAGGGAGAAACAATCTAAAAGTCAGAAAAATGATTCATAAAAAGAAAAAGCAGTCATTTGATTTTTTAAATGGTGTACTATCTGAATAAGACTACTTAGATTCTCTTAAACTTGATTGTCAAGAATATATAGTTTAGTTATACCATTGGAAAATACAGCAGTATATTCAAAATGCTGGTAATTGGAGTTGACATTTAATTTAACTGGAGGAGGAGGAGGAGGAGGAGGAGGAGGAAGAGGAAGAAGAAGAAGAAGAAGAAGAAGAAGAAGAAGAAGAAGAAGAAGAAGAAGAAGAAGAAGAAGAAGAAGAAGAAGAAGAAGAAGAAGAAGAAGAAGAAGAAGAAGAAGAAGAAGAAGGAAGGAAGAGGAGGAGGAGAGGAGGAAGAGGAGGAGGAAGAGGAGGAGGAGAAGCAGAAGAAGAAACAGCAGAAAGAAGGAAGAAAAAAGGAAAGAAAGAAGGAATGAAAGAATGAAGGAATGGAGAAAAGGAGGAAAGGAGGAAAAAGTCAAAGAAATACTTTGTCAAGGAACAGGTTAATGAGTGGCAGAATCTTTATAAGGAAATCAGTGCCCTTTTTATATGTTTATTTCCATCTTTATTTTGAAACAGATATGCCACAAGCAAACAAATTTCAGTAAAATTCAGCTAGGAGGTATGGCAGTAGTTATTCATTTGACAATTTATAGATATGGCTTGAAGAGACCAATGACTAAATCACCAGCCCTGATCATAAATATTTATTTTTTAAAAATTTATTTTCTTTAAATAAATAGAAATTCATGAAAATTTTAAAACTTTATTGTGACTATGAGAAAATAAAATAAAATGATCCTTAGAAAAAAGTGAAAATAATACACCATATTCTAGAGATAGCTAGGTAGCAAAGTACTGAACCTGAACTCAGAAAAATATGAATTTAAATTTGGCCTCGAGACACTAACTAGCTGTGTGACTCTAGATAGTTACTTAACCTCTTTCTAACCCTGGTGGAGAAATTTAGAAATAATGGGCTTCAGAAGAACAAGTTTAGATGGGATTTAAGCAGGAGTTAGAGGGGGGACGGAGGAGATAGGGAACTTTCTGCTAGATTTACCCCAAAGTAAAATGCTTCCCTTAAGTCAATGGAATCTCCTTCATTGGATATCTTCTAAAATCATTTTGATGTTCACTTGTCAGAATTATTAAAGAAGTAATGCTTATTCAGGTAAAGGATGTATTAAATGATTGTCCAAAATCTCTTCCAAATTCAAAATACTGTGATATTGTGACCTCTCCTCCCCAACTCTCTAGCCTCCATTTTTACCCTTTCTCTTCATTCTTTCTTACTGTATTTATACTATTTTCCTTACCTGGAATGAACTTTACAAGAACTTTCCATATTTAAGGGCTCTACAGAGATGCTAATTCTGCTTGAAGAATCCTCCTAATTGAGGAGCAACTAATTGAGAGCAGAACTCAGATTGTATTTATTCAAAAAAATCTATTATTTAATATGGTTCTTTATATGAAGTTGATAATTGATAAAATTTAAAGATAATTTGAAGAAAGGAAGGACAATTCCAAATAATTATAGGCAGAGAGTCTCAATTAATGATCATCCAATTATGAATAACCTGTTCAAGAGAAAAGGCAGTAGAAATCAACAGCTTTCAGCAATTCTCTTCTAAATCAACAAAGTCACTTAACTAGTTCAACAATTCAAGTCAAAAGTCACTTATACCCATTTCACTTTATTTTTTAAAAAATATTATCATTTTTTAAAGACCATAGTTCTTTAATTTTTAAAGGACAAGCTGTTTCATGTGACAATTTGGGTAATTTTAAGTAAGAATGGATGTTTGAACAAGCTTTGGGACATAGCAGAGAAAAGAAAGGCCTAACATGTTATGTTTCATGGGATCACAAAGAGTTGAATATGACTGAACAAATGAACAAAGTGAGAATGGTAATAGACCACTAAAGTGGCTTGAGGCCACTACACTGACATAAAATATACATAAACATAAGACTATGCATATAATTTTAAAAGAGAAAGGTGGGGGGAGAGATAGAAAAAAGAGATAGAGAATATGAAAAAAAGTTGATATTTAAATTAAAATTAAGAAAGTTAAATATACATTGTTGGATGAATTGGTGGATAAAAGGGGACAAAATTATTTATTTTTGAGACCTACATGAATCCAACACTAAGCACAAAATGAAGTGGTATGAATATTACTTCTAGTTAGCACTAGCAATAATGGGTTAAAATGAGAAAAACAGTTAGACTAAATACATATAAAAGTGCATGACTTGAAAAAGAAATTATTTAATTATGGAATAATCTCTCAGGGAGAGTGATTATGCTTTAAAGGGAAAATTGGTCAGATTAAGTAACCTTAGTCTTTCCCAGGAATGATAGAAAATCTACTATTTTATAACTTATTCTCAAATTATTTTGTAGTATGAGTCCCCTTAGTACTCCAGCAAATGTTATACAGATACACAAAAAGTATCATCACTAAATATAACTTAATTAACATATATTCATATATATATATATGTATATATATACATACATACATAATCTTAGGTGGAAGACAACGAAGGCAAAATTATTCATTTAAAATATTTTAAATTGTTCAGTTTAAAAATATGAACATTTTTACTTCACATTAGAAAAACTGTGATTGTGAAAAGTTAATGCAGCAGTACATATATGATAACTAAATACTGCCTATAAAAATCAAAATTTACATTGGTTATTTTCTCCTTATCATGATTTATGGCTCTGTGCCTCACTGGTGATGGAAACAGATAGATATAGTATTGACAAAAATACAGGTTTATTATAAAGTAAAAATTGATATTGTAGTGTATGTGTGCATAAAGAAAAAATATATAAATAATTATGGTTGGGATTTGGATACAACCAGTATCCAGGTCTTTCTGATTTGGTTTAAAGATTATTTGATGAACTAATAGAACAATTGACTTGCCTAGTGTCACACAGCAAGTATGTGGCAAAGATAGGGTTTTGGTCTAGTTTATCATGATTTTGAAGCCAACTCTACCCATTCCTTTATGATCTCTATATCTTTTTCTTTGTGTGTGTCTCTATCTCTGTATGTGTGTATGGGTCATTCTCAATAGATAGATCTAAATGTCTACATGAACACAGAGAAATAAACATAAAAATTGAAAGATAGCTTGATCGATTGTTTTAGATAAACAAGAGATACATATTTCATATGCAATCTGTGAATGGATGACATAAGTTCATAGGAGGAGATCAAAAGAGAATTTTTGTACAAAATAGGATGAGTTAATGGTCTAGTTGGGTAAAGAAAAGGTAAGAACAGAATCATTGACTCAAAAGTTGAAAAACCTGTTTGCAGGCATGGAGTGTTAACATCCTCTAATATAAAGTAAACATATACTCCCATCTAGATTGTAAATTTTTGAGGGCACAGAGGGTATTAAAAAATTCATTATCACTCCTAAGTCAGTGTGCCTTTCATAAAACAGATAACAAAATTTTTATTGATATTGCCAAATTTCTCCCTTCTCAAAAAAGAGAATAAAATTACATACTATATTTTGTTTTCATAAAATATTTCTTTTAAGGTATCCATTCAGCATATTTAGACATTATGAAGTGATGATCCATTGTTTTTACCTCTTCATGGTTGACTCCTTATGTGTCTCCTTCAATCAGAAAGTTTAACAATCACCTAATGCCAATGTAGCAGATAGAAAATGCCAAATCTCACATGTATCCTCTCTCCCCAAACAAGGCTAACAGCTCATGTATTTGTTCAGTGTCCAATTGCCTAAAGAATATTAATTTGGCATTCAAAACTACAGCTTCATCTAGTTAATATATTCTTTTTTTGCCACTAGTAAAATGAATTCTTTTAAAAACAGAAGATTATATGATGTATATATTGTATTGTTCAGAGCTGATCAATTAATACCACTTTTTCCAAGTAGTCCATAAACATTTAAGTGCTTACCATAATGCCACACACTTTTCTAAGCACTGAGAAAATAAATCTGAGCAGAAAAACAAACTTACTTATTGTCCTCATTAAGATGATGTACTAATAAAAGAAGACAACACAGGAAAAAGTAGAGATGATGAGGAAGTTACTTACATAAGGATTTAATAGAACATTCATATGATCATTTCTTCATTTCAATATCCTGATGTTTTAAAAGTAAGCATATTTTTCCTTATTCACAAGAAAAATTTTGTAAACCACTACAATATATTTTTTCACTTTGCCCTATTATTAAATCTTAATGAAAGCAAATAATTGATTGAAATCATTATGTTTTAGTACTGAACTGTAATAACTTTAATATTCAAAAATAGAACTTTCTCAAATTAAATATTTCAATTCAACTTAAGCCCATAAACATGTATAAAGTTTCTTATGTATGCAAAACTCTTGGTTTCCTATTTAGGAAATTGCAAAAATTAGACAAAATACTGTCTTCATCATGCATAGAGAGACAAAATACATATAATTATGACCATTATTTTAATGATAGATAACAATTATATCAAAAAAGTACAAAAATAAGAACTATATTAGTTTGAATAAAGTTGTTTCTAATTGGTATTATCAGGGAAGGCTTCATGGAGGAAGTGACATTTGATTTGAACTTTAATGAATGCTAGAACTTTAATGAATGCTAAAGTTAAATGAGCTGATGAAGAGAACAGCTGACAAGAACAGAGAAAACTGAAAGCAAAGCTACAGAGAAAGAAAAATGATAAATACATTCTAGTAATAGTGTAATCAAATTCATCTAGAACACAGAGTGCTTGGGTGAAAGTAATATAATGCTAGAAAGGGGTGCCACATTATAAAGGTCTTAAACATCATCAAAGGAATGTGAGTTGTTCTAGGCAGTAGAAACACCAATGATTTTTGAGCTGACATATAAACTACTGTATAAAAGAAATTATGTTGGCAAAAATGTTAAAGCTATGGATTCAACTGGAAATTTAAGCTAAGAAGATCTGCAGATACCTGGTGCAAAGATCCAGGTCAATTTCATACACATTTTACTTGAAGCAACCAGGGAAGAAGATACAGTAAAAAGTTGAGAATTAAAGTTATCACTGGAATTTGAGTTATCTGCATAGAGGTTATAGCTGAATCATGGGAATAAATGAGATTGTTCACCTGCATGTTTTACACAGAGACAGAGACAGAGAGACAGAGGGAGACAGATAAGACAGTCAGAGAGAAAGGAAGACAAGAGAAAGCAAGAGAAACAGAAGAGAGAAAGAAAGAGAGACAGAGAGAAAGACAGAGACAGAGAGACACACAGAGACAGAGAGACAGAGAGAAACAGATAGACAGAGAGAGAGAGAGAGGGAGGGAGAGAGAGAGGGAGAGAGAGAAAGAGAGAGAGAGACAGAGACAGAGAGAGAGAGAGAGGGAAAGAGAGAAGGAGGGAGAGAGAGAGAGGGAGAGAGGGAAGGAGAGATATGGAGATAGACAGAGACAGATAGAGGGAGGAAGACAGATTAGACAGAGGGAGGGAAATAGATTAGACAGAGACGGAAAAAGGAAAACTAGATACAGACACAGAGACACAGAGGAAGGGGACAGAAAGAGAGAGAGAGAGAGAGAGAGAGAGAGAGAGAGAGAGAAAGAGAGAGAGAGAGAGAAACAGAGATAGAGAACTAGAAGGAGAAGGAGAAGAAGAGAAGGAAGAAAAAGAGAGGAAGAGAAGGAGTAGGTTGTGGCTAACTCTTTGTAGACATGAGGCTTAAAGAGAAAGTGTAGTGGAGCTCACTGGTTTGGAAGACCTTGACTTTTTAACCAGACCCATCATTACTGGGTGTTTGATCTGGGCCAACTCACCTCTTCTCTCTGGACTTCAGTTTTTCTCTTCAGGAAAAGAGAAAGTTACAAAGATAGAAAGAGAATCAAAAGGCTTTTTTAATCTACCATGACATTATATAACATTATACCTGCTCCATCTTCTGCCCCATAAAGCTAATAATCTATTAGGGAAATAGTGTAGCAATTTTTTTTAAAACAATTGAAAAGACCTAAGTTTTCATTAATTTGGGAAATCCTATTGAATGAACTTTATCAATGAATCTTCTTTTCAATTTCAAAGACTTAAAAGTTTTCAAGAGTACTTAGACATTATGGAATTTTCCCAGAGTTCCATACCTACCGTATATTAGAGGTCCAACTTTCAAGTAGACTTTCTGATTCCAAGGATAACTCTAATCATTAGGTCATGGTACTTCTGCAAATTACTAAAATATAATGTAATATTTGACAAGTATGTGACAAATACTTTCAAAGTGATGCACATGATTCAAGGAAGAAAGGTTCATTAGGAAAGATGATGGTATTTGAGTTTGGTGTTAAAATTCATTAGATTTAGGGGACAGATCATGTATATTCTAGATTTTGGCAACAATTTGAGTAAGTCATAGGCAGGAAAGTATAGGGCACATAATGAACCAAAGGTAGTCAAGTTTGGATGATCAACAGTGTTCATGATAAGGAGCAATATGAGACAAACCTGTAAGGTGACAAAGGCCCTATTGGGGGGAAACCTTAGATGTTTAGCTTATTAGTGTCAGCTTTCCTTGGAAGTCAATATCATATGTGCACAAAATTGACAAGGCTCCAACTATGTAAACTATATATCGATTTACCTAAGAATACCATAGGGAACACTTTGCACAATTTTACATTCTTCCTTCAGGTGCACAATTATCTAATCATGCTGTTGATAGGCAATATGTAACCAATGAGGAGTTTTGACAAAAGGAATGACATATCCATATCTATGCTAAGGAATTTATTAGTTTGGTAAAAAGGAATGCTTGCAAAGAATAATGGAAGAAGGCTTAAATGTTAAAACCTATTGTTACACATTAATATTAGCTCTAGGCATTTATATTTACAGCAATTGCCTCCAAATATATTGCTTTGCCTTAAAATCAAGGCCTCCTGATAGTTATTTTGTAGTAAGTACCTCTCACAATACTCCCTGAACTTTGGATGTCAGCAACATTTCATTATGTTATCCATTGGCTTTTCTTCTATCATAAATACTATTTATCGCAATTAACAATACAATTCATTGTTTCAAGGAAATAATAACACAGTTGAAGTCCATACCTACACACCTTCTAACCAAAATCTACTTTTCACTCTCTGATTAAATGATTGTCTCTCTTATGAAATCCCTTTTACTTCTACAGGAAAGTTAATTGTTAAACTTCTCTACAGAACCCTTTGTTCTTATTGAAGTCACTTTGCTTGTCTCTCCTACTGTAAGGACACCAAATCCTAAAAGCTGGCAAGAATGCATATGTTTATTTCACCATTGCTCTGCAATTACTGAATGCCACTTAATTATAGCAACAGATGCTCGAGTGTAGGAACCAGAAAAATCAAACGCCTCATTTCCAGGTTATTTTTTTCCATTGCTTCTGCCAACAGCAGATGTGTGAGCCCCTTGTGCTCTGGCGTAAATACTTATCAAATCCTAACAGGTCACCTATGTCACAAACAACATTTCAGATGCAACTGTTTCACCTGATAATAGGCTCTGAAAATAAAACTGTGAGCTGTAAATACAATGTATTCAGAATGAAATGCCATAATATGAAATTGCTTTTTCTCCAGCTACAACTGAAGTCCTTGACAGTTTTTGGCAGTGATAAATCACCCTCCCATTAATTGTCTCCTCTCTCATTGTGAGGTGAGCTGCTAAAAGGGGCAGTCAACAAAACTGACTTAAAGGACAAATTTTGGCAAAAAGACAATGAAGAAATCTGTCACTGCACAGCCTCCAGTAAAGTGTCATGAAACAATCAAAATATATGTAGCTCAAGTGTTTATGTCTTTGTTAGGAAGATTATAGAATGATAAGTTTACACTTAAAAGAAGAGGGCCAGAAATATCCCAGGCATAGGCCTTGAAACACTATTTAGGACCCCCCCCCCTCCAATAAAAGCATTGCTGCTTTTTACTAGATTTGAACATCTTTATTATTCAACTGTACATTTTGATACAGAATAAAAAGAAAGATGATGTTATATGTTGTAAAACCTAGTTAAGCACAGTTTCAAATTATGGTTTTTAAAGTCAATTTAGAAAAATGGTTTTGGAAAAGCCAATCACTTTCTTGCTTCTTAAATGAGAAAAAGAATCCAGACAATTCTATGTTATAAGGTGTGTGTGTGTGTGTGTGTGTGTGTGTGTGTGTGTGTATTATGGGAATGATTATTAAAAACACAATTTAATCTTTAGGTTATGGTCAGCATTGCTATGTAAAATTGTATTAGAACTATGACATTATGCCTGCATTAGAGATAGTTCATGTTCTTCTCAGGTAATTACTATTTTACTTAAAATTGATGAATCTCTGATATAATTAAGTTGAGCCTAAAATCTAAGCACTACCATTTGTAGCCATATAACAGGTCAACACACTATAAAACTTAAGCAGTGTATCTGGCAGGTAAGACAGAAAGGAGTTATCTGATATATAGTTACTAGAGCCAAAGACAACTCCAAATAGACTATGCATCTAAGTGAAAATTTGCTTTTCTTCATCCTGACAGAACAACATCCTGAAACATTGTCACTAGTAAGTTATCTTGTCAACAATTATTTTTCAAACAACATATACCATTTGCAATGCTGATTATGTATCAAATAAATTATTCCAGGGAATTTCAGATCACCAAACTTTAAAACTTTAAAAGTCCCAAACAAAATTCAAACTTGATGCTGAAATTTATTAACAGGTGCAATTACACTGAATTTCAAAAGTATGATGGTGGTAGGGTGGGTGGAGAAATGCTTTCATACATCAGGAATATTTATTGAGAGGCCTATGAGGAAGAGAAAGTTGGGAATTTTGTAATTCCATCCAAATTAAATATGATTTAAATATGGATAAGATATTATGCTGACAATATTGCTTTTTCTTTAAAAAAAAATTCTCTTGAATGACAGAAATGAAAAAGAAATAAAGGGATTGATTTTTTTTTTTTTTTTTTTTTTTTTTTTTGGTGATGAGCCAGTTTGAGAGCTTACTGTGAGCATATGGAGATAGCATATTTGCAAGTCCATCTCTGGAGGATTGCAAAAGGCCCTTAGCTTGTGAAAAACAGCAATGTTATTTTTTTTTTTAACGTTCCCTATATTTAGAGATTAAATCGCTCACTGCACAAACCCATTTGGAACAGGCGAGAAGGTGAAAAGGATAATCAGTACAGTCACTGGTCCGTGTTTCCTAAACGCTTTTGAAAACATTACTGTGCGCAGGCATAAAATTAGCGGCAGGACCTTAAAAAGGCTGGCATTTAGCATGACTTTTTGGAAAGTGACACCCTCATTTTTTTCTTGTAGGATATCATTAAATTTCAATCGCCCTATGGCAGTGCCTTTCCATTAATAACCAATTCACTGTGTCACTTTGGCTCTCCTTTGAAATAATGAGCCTTTGCTTCGCTTTAATAAATTTAAACATATTCTCAAGGCCAGGGAAGATAGGAAACCGCAGATGGGCTGAGAAAAACACGATTCATAAATCCTTAACTGCCTGAGATCGTTGAGAGCAAAACAAAGTAACACTCGTAAAATATTAAACAATCCCAGCTGTATGAGTGAAGCTTCATTAACAAAAATGGACTATTTACTGCCTTCCACAGAGCCTGTGGGTGGAAAGATTCAAAGAAATCTTAAAAAACAACAACACTGTCATCCTTGTTTTGATTCCTTAACCAACTAATGGCATAGTAGAAACACTTATTTGGAAAGTCCATTTTTGCACAGAAACAGTGACTGACTGCTTATTTTTCTTACCAGTGCAACTTTGGGTAATAATGAAAAAAGAGAAGCAAAGTTATGCTGATATTCTGTCTTCAAAATGTGTCTGTGCCAATGGATAGCAAACTTCATTAAAGCAACAAGGGACCACCTTGGCAACATAAAGCAAACATCACAATAGAAATGAGATTGGAAAATACATTCACTGCCAGTAGCTTTTGCAGACTATACTGGATAAGTACTCATTAGTTAAAATGCTTTGCTGTTTGAGGACTGGTTAGTCTATATTATCATTATATACCTAATTAAGTCTCATATCTTAAGGCAGTTTATAACACTGAGTTGTTTGAATATTTTTAAGAAACTTAAAACCTTTTCAGAAGTAAAAGCTTCTAAAAGTTGGTCATCTAATGTGTGCAAAATACATGATTTTTATGGTATGTCATCAGCAAGGGCAACATGTTGTAATGCAGCACTTCAAAATCAAGGAGGGTTTCCAAAATGGTAGAATAGTAGAGTGAAGAACTGGGAGATCAATGTCAGTCTGTTAAATGCTAAGAACCTAGAAGCTCTAACCTTAAAGACAAGCTGACAATTTAGTGGACAGAATGTCAATACTTCTAAACATTTCAAGGGCAAAAATATTGCTTTATACAATCTGTGTCACATTTATTGCAAGAAAAGAATTTAGATTTTTCTTTTGTTTGCTGTCAGCACTTTTCCCTTTATCATTCCGAGATGCATAATTAAAGAGTTCAGTATGGAATAATGCAGAGTTTGACCCTCATAACAAACCATGGAAAGAAAGTCTGGTGTTGATTACATGCTAAAAATCACACAGTCACCAACCATAATCTATCTTTACTCACTTCATATTTCATCAAACATTTAGGAAAATGAATGAATATATTAAAAAGAAATGAAAAATTTGAATAAATTCAGAATGTTTCTCAGTCAACAAGCAGATTTAACTTTTCCATAATCATTATCAATATGGAAAAATGAAGAAAAGTTTGTCCTTCCACAATCATAGTCTAACAGGAACATGGAATTTAAAGGTTTCTAAAACAAAAAATGGAATGTTTAGAAGAAAAAACATGAAATACATATGTAATCAGGGAAATTTCTAATTCTACCAGTAACTTTGGTCTTGATATGAGACAAAACCCCATCTCCTCTGAAAAGTGCTTAGACTAAACCTTAAATTATTATTTCTCTTGGGTATTCAAAACATTTCAAAAGTTTTCTTCTGAAGTTTTTCTCTTTCCCTCAGGCATCCCTAATTTCTTGTTTATTCTTATATATGTGTTTAACACAATTTTAAATGCCTAGACACAGTTTCCTAGTGTTCCCTACCAAAATTATTTTGCTTACATTTATCTCTCTTATATACTTACCATATGCAGTTCTGAATTATTATTTGGGTATGAAAAATATTCCCCTACTAGGCTGCAAATTTCATGGCCCTACTTATTAAACATATATCTATCTCTGGACATAACAGTGCTTTGCACACAGCAGGAGTTTAATAAATATCTGTTTAATTGATTAAAGTTATCAATCCTCTTTGCCTTTTTAAAGGTTACTCACTATTTTAGTTTAATGTTCTCTCTTCTACTTTTGTAGAAGAACACATTTAATTTAGAGCAATGAAGAGTCAACCCAAAAAGTTTGTCAATTGTTATGAAATGCAAGTAAGTCCATTTTCAGTCTCAGTTTCCTATCCTATAAAGCTAAAATATTCATTATATTTGTGCCACAGTGATGCTGTAAGGAGTGATCAATGTTTATGAATTTCTATTAGACATTAATGAGAAATTATCTTTTTTAAACTTCTGTATCTCTCATATTTGAAAATTCAATTAGCTTGTGTGGTGTAACTTCATTACACATAAAAGCAGTTTTCTATTTTTGTAGTACAAGTTAAAATGGTCCACATAACTGAGGCTGGAAGGAAAATTTAAGCAACTCAGTCATTAAATAGTTCTTTGTGGATATTTCTAATACAAAAGTGTGGGGGAAACCTTACTTTTTGGATCTAACTGACTATTCCACTGAAAAGTTGAGTTTTTTTTTTTTTTTTCCTTAACAGTCTTTTATCAGCAAATATGTGAAACAATTGTAATGTGAGGCATGTCAGCACAGAGTCTTTGCCACTGGGCCCTCATAAATCTTGCCAGTTCCCAGTGAACAACACCAAATATTTGCAGCTGAGGAACATTTGGTCTGGCTTAAATTAACATATCTCAGCAGTCAGAAGTCATTAAGCTTTGCCAATGATTTGAAACATTTTTTTTTTTAATTTCAAAAGCAACACTGGTTGTTACTTATTTTTCTGGGTGAAAAAGGTAGTAAGAAACAAAAGCAATGGAATGAAAATAGGATAAACTAATGAATATTATTTTTGAAGGCTTTAAATTACTTTTGATAGATTTGTTATTGACTTTCTAAATTATGGAGCACTTATGTATATAATACAATTCAAGATGATATTAATGTCAATGGAAAATTCGGTGATTTAATAGCTATGAAAATGTATGTTTATTTTGCATTTAATACTTGGTGAATTTGAGCCCTATCAAATTTAAAAGCTGATAGAATCTTTAAATGAAAAAAAACAATAATCCAGACCCTTTTAATTATAAAAGTTACCAGTAGATTAAGTGAGAGAATAAAGAAATGTGTTGATGTGTTTTGCAAAGATCTTAGTCTGCCCAGATGGAGATGAATAGACAAATAGTTGAAAACAATTCCTAGTGCACTGAATAACAAATTCAAAATTACAGCAAAAGCAAGTTCTCACCACAGATGAAGGTAGTCTACCTTTCCTATTTATACTGTTGGAAGAAAAGAAAACTTTTAAAATGTTTATGAACAACTTTGAAAGAATTTATGGTGTCATTAGGCACAGGTTATTTTAAAGGCAAAATGAGCCTATGATCATCACCCAAACATATTATTCTGGAAAGCACAGCTTCAAGAAGTTTGTGTGAGAAAATATTATATTTTATCTCCAAAGACAGAAAGAAACCATTAGTATTTGAGAACTCAGAAGATACACACACACACACACACACACACACACTCACTCACTCCTACACACTCTTAGAATAGAGCCAGTATTACTGTATGGAGCCATTTCCTACATTTTAAATGATAAAATAAATGGAGAAAAAAACCTAAAATTAAACCTTGAATATTTTACTCAGGTGAAATTTCATTTTAAGAAATTTCATATAATAATTTGAATACATGGAACAGCTTTTAGTTTTGCCTTTTACAGCATGTTTTTGATTTGGTTTTGTGATCCTATTTTGTTCCTACTTGCCTTTTAATCTCATTTTTTTAATCTGATTTTTTTCTTTCTCAAAGTACTTCTGGAAATATATGGAGAACTTTATCCATTAATTTATTAGATGTGAATCTCTTTTGAGGACAGAAGGAGTTTTATATTCTTCTATTTCTACTCTAGTGTCAATGTTAGTATTTTCATATTGGAAATACTTTATAAATATATGGTAGATATATAAAGGAATTTGAAACAACTTTAAAGTAACAAATACCTTTGTGCCAAAGAAATGGCAAGATTTAATAACTAAATATTTGGATTTTTATTTAAAATCACAGGCTTGACACTGTTATAATATCAAAAGGTTTTGCTGTGTTTTTTTCCCTAATAAGATATTATACAACTAAGAAAATGTCCTTGGTCTTCCTCAGATCTCCAGTTATGCTAGTAGAATAGCAAAGTAAAATATTTATCATGCCTTCTTTCATTGTGTAATCCTAATAATTTTGTGTAATGTCTTCAGAAATATTATTTTCTAAGTTCTTAGGAAACAATCTAAAAAAAACGTTTATTTGTTTCTTTTTTAAAAAGAACCATCAGAATCAGTCAAATATGTTGTTTGGGGAGTATAATTTTGATAGAAAACATAAGAAAAGAACTCATAAGGGCAAAAAAGATGATCTAAATTCCAAAGTACTTGACAAAAGGATGGAAATGCGAAAAAGGAGGGGAAAATATGTCTTATCTCTATTGAAAAAAAAAAGGTACATAGAAACAAGCTCTTTTAGTTATTTTCCCAATCCTCTTATGTAGTTTTACAAAATCTATCACAATCATCAGAAAAGAGATAAAAATAAGTGAAAATTAGTTTTAGGAGTAAAAGATAGTACTCTTATCTTTATACATCGTTAAATAATTCCTGAAGCAATCTTCAGCCTCTAATATTGGCAACTTCCAATATTTTCAACATAGCGCCCTCCATCTGGTAGGCACTCATTAATGGTGAGTTTGATAAATGGAGCTATAGAAAGGCCTAAAATCAAAACATTTGTATGTTAGCTTTTTCCTATGCATTTATTCTTCCTTTATTTCACTCATCTATATATCTATACTCATCTGTAATCTTTGAGTAATCATGGATAATGGAAAAAAGTTTTGAAAGACTGAAACTGGACACACATTTTCCTTTTTTTTTTTTTAATTTTTAAGGCAGAAAGAGATTAATTCTAAAAAGTTCAGAATACTGAGTAAAAAATAATCTAGAAAGTTCCAGAATGGATTATTAATGGTCACAGTTCATGAACACCATGAACATAGAAAAGAAATGATGGTAGTTAGAATATTTTTCTTTAAATAAATAAATAAGTAAAGTTATACAAACTGATTAATGGCAATGGCTCATCTTAGTCTCAGATGATAAAAAAAGACCCTCTTTTACTTGTGGTAGAGAACATGGAACAGATGGACAGTGGTTCAGACATTATCAAATACAATTGTTTTATTGGTCAGTCTCGTTTAGCTGATTTTCATTGTTAGAAGGGGTATAAAGGCATCTTGGGAAATGCTGTAAAAATCAAAAGTACCAATAAAACTTTATAAAATAGATAAAATAAAGGGACAGTCAGGTCAAACAAAATATATATTGTGAATGTATCCACTCACATACAATGTTGTAAATAGATGAAAGTTACAGAATCTCAGAGTTGACAAGAACTTCAGTGACAATCTATAGAACTCATTCATGGAAGAAATTCCCTTTGTACTAAATTCCCATAGTACAATAGATCCAGTTACTGAAATATTAGATGAGTGAAAATTTGCACTCAAAAATGTGAATGAGTGAGTGAGTAAGAGAGAAAGAATTTTGTGTGGTGTGTGTATGTGTGTGTATTTGTATGTGTTTTTCTCATCAAGGTATTTGACAATTTTTCATGACATTCTCATGGACAAGATGGAAATAAGAGAAAGCCAAAACAGATCATTTAATCCTAGAAAGCAATTTCTGGTGATGTAGAATAACACTATATATTCATACCTAGCCTATTCAACCTTTTTTTAAAATAATCATTTGGATACATATGAATGTATGTACATCAGTTTTGTGAATGGCACAAATCTGGGTGTGGGGGAGTTAATAGTTAAATATTAAATATCCTAAGAGGTATCCCAAACGAGGTCAACAAGAAAATTGGAAGATCAATGGCATGAAACTATATGTAACCTATAACAATACACATGAATACAATATTTATGAGAATATTTTTAATCCAATTACATTAAATTCATTTCATTTCAATAAATACTCGCTTATCTAACATATTCAAGATATTGTGTTAGGCCCTGGAAATATGGTGAAACTGGTTTGAGAGTCAGAAAACCTCAATTTTAATTGTTTCACTTACTGCCCTCTGTTAACTAAGATTACTAAAACCCTGCATCTCAGTCTTCTCATAAATAATATGAGAGGTTTGGATTGAATGACTTCTTTTTGTTCTTTTGGAGCAGAGATTCTTAAACTAGGATTTGTGAACTTTTTGAAAATGTTTTAATAGTTATATCCCAATATAATTGGTTTTCTTTGTATTCCTACCAATTTTATCATTAAAACATTCTGAGAAGAGGCTGAGAAGGCTTCAAAAGATTGTCAAAGGAGTTTGTGACATTAAAAAAAAAAAGGTTCAAGAATCCCTGGATTAGAAGGATACCTCTTGTATACAAATTAATATGAGGAATATTAAGGAGGAATACAGAATTAATAATGAAAGAAAATCAGGAAAGACTTCATGAAGTTAGAACCAATATTGAGCCCTGAAAGAAAACATGGATTATATATATGAAAGACTTGGAGAGATTACCATTCAGGCACAGTGATGGTTTATGAAATGCAAAGAAAGAGGAAAAGCAGTTTCAAATTGAAGTAATGGCTACTAATCAGTTCAGCTAAGACATAAAATCCCTTAAAGGGAGTATTAAATGAGTGTTGACATGTGATTTCATTAGTATAGGGTTACTCCCAGTGTGGTAATTCCCTGCAGTTCTAGATTAGCAACCAAAATTTATGTTCTCAGAAGATCATATGGGATACTAAGAGTAAAACGACTTGGACATAGTCGCTCAGGTAATATGGATAAGAAGACCTGAACCCAAATCTTTCTAACTCCGGAATTGGTTCTCTATCCAGTTTCCAATACTATTACTGGAAAGTAGTTTGGGTACTTATGCCAAAGACAAATTGGGAAGGTCAGATAATAGAAGCAAGGAACTAAATGATGATGCTTTTATAATAGTTCTACATTGACTTACAGTGCCACAACTCATTAAAATAGGAAGGGAAGAAATTCCTAAATTGCTTTTTACTATTGTGTTTGTATGTTTCAAATTTCTTTTAATATCTAATATCTTTATCACTTGGTCTTGCAAATAAAATCCAGTAGTTTGGGAATATTTATAAAAGTATAAAAAGCAAAATAATACTTATTCATATCTATAGTGTTATAGTTTATAAAGGATTTCTCTGGAAAGGAGTAGATGAAGTACTTAGAGAAAGCACTATTACTCTGATTTTAGAGATAAAGCCACAGTGCTTCAGAGAGGTTCACAGATTTATATAAATTGTGATTTGGAAGCTACCCTATCCCATTCACAATTTAATAACCTTGTCTATAACATTCCCAGCCAATGTCCTGCTTTCTTTGCTTGAAGAACTATAATAATGAGAAACTCAGGATTTCTGGAGGCAGACTCCTCCACATTTACGTAATTCTAATTGTTAGGAAGTTTTCAAGTGTTCTCCTTTCATCCAACATAAACTTTCACTTTTATATCGAGAAAATGATTATTCCATAATAATAGTATTTGCATTGTTTATTTAGCCATGTCCTTTTTGTGGAACTTAGTAGTAAATAGATTACTAAGATTTGTACTAAGATTTATTTTTGCCAAATATGGCATCCTTCCTAATGGATCATAGCATCAAACAACTAGGGAAGAAAGTTTTACCATAGAACTGAACAGGTTATTCTTTTTATGTTTTAAAAGAATCTAGATAACAAACATCAACCCATTACTAAAAATGAAATATTCTGAATACAAAGAAGTGTCCACTTCTTAGTAAGCTTTAAACCTAGATATGTGTTCCTCATTTAGACTTCATATCTCATTAAATATATTATATATATTGTGACTATTTCATTATGTATTTCTGAAAAAAAGTGTAACACATGAATTCATATTCACTATTTAGAAACATTAATTGCATTCCATAGAAATCAAAATATCACATTTTCCCTAAGGACATAGAGTTTCAAAATTTTTGTGAATACTATAACAATATTATTTTTTTCTTAAATAAAAAAGTGAAGAAAATAAGAGATATACATATTGTGGAATATAAAGTATCACTTAAAACCCTGCAATGCCATTATCCCCATGTGAGATAATAAAATAGTGTGCTACCTGGCAGGCTTTAATATTTTTACTTATTTTATAAAACAAAAATTAAAGATATTCTTTCCAAAAAATGGAAAAGGGATAACTAATAACGAGAACATTTAAATATGTGTTTGAGTTACATTAACTTTTATGCAAAATGAGGATGATGAAGGTGAATTTTTTTCATAAGAGAGAATGTGACAGCATGGAAAGAGTGTTAGACGTCGAGTATACTTCCCTCACTTGTAAAATGGGAATAATGTAGCAAATGAAAAGATGCTGTTTAAAAAAATAAACTTTAATTGGAATTTGGGGAAAGGTTAGATTTTTTTTTCTATTTCATGAACTAACTAATTCATGAACTAATTTAAGAAACACTGGGAAAGAAAAAAGATTTTTAAGTTGCATTCACCAAGAGGATACTCATATTAGCATGTTTTAATAAACATTATTTATGTTTTTAATCATTCTATCAAAACCAACTTAAAAAATCTTGCTTTCATGTCAATAAAACCTAATTGCAAAATCTTTACAAAAATTAAAACAAATAAATCCAGCATTCATTCTGGTTAATTATGAGCATCTTATGCTATTGATGAAAGAAATAAAAGGAAAAATTAAAAGAACTGAATGGAAAAGATAAGATTTGCTCACATTATCTAATATAGTCCCTTGAAAAGAAGTATTTCCAATGAATCAATAGCTTTTCATTTATTGATTGATTCAGAGTAATGAAAAAAGTGAAGTTTTATGTAAAAGGATATGGCCAAATAAACAATATCAGAAACCTAATGATCTATGAATTTTGGCACTCTATTTAGTAACCTAAAAACTTTTAATTGTTCATGTTACTACATATTTATAGTACTCTCTTTATCAAACTTGTAAATGTATCAAGAGAAATCCTAGTTATCAGAAAAATGCACTTATCCTTTGATAACTTCAGTAGTGTTTTCCTATCTATCAAATGTTGTTTATTGACAAGCAGACCGAAAAAAAAAAAAGCAGATTATATGTATATAATATATATACATGTGTATATATATATATATATATATATATATATATTTGGTGTATGTATGTGTGTATGTATACACGTATACATACACCAAATCTAGCCCACAGAGATAGTGCATTTCATATCTTGTCATTCTATCATTAAAGTCATTTGATATTTTCATTCACATTGTCTTACATACTTTCATCCAAGAATCTGTACAAAAAATAAGTGCTTAAAATAAAATAATAGAATCTGCAAATCAGGGAATATTTCCAAATATCTTTTATAAGAATTTTCAAAAAAATTCCTATAATTTCTTTTTGACATGAAATGTATATCCCTTCTCTATTCTCAGTGTTCCACTATTTATATCTAAAAATCTGGAGAAGGAAGAGGAAAAAAATTTATAAGTACTTTTCCTTTTTCTTAATAATTGAAAATGTATCATAAAGCTGCTAAAGGATTGTGGCAAATATAGTTTCCTTCTAAGTTAAAAAAATAGTCAATACCACTCACTAACTACTAAATTATTTGGATTTTTTGATAGAATGTGTAATTCTAAGCATGAAAAATTGTCATAGTTTTAAGCATCATGAAAATTTTGCTTTTACTCCTGCCAAATGCAAATACAATTGTCACCTCTTTATATGAACTTTATGTTGTTAATTAAAATAATCCATAATTTAAATTCTTTTTTAATTTGAGATTCTTTCAATATTTTACATTGGGACAATAAATGTTGTTTTCTAAAAGCACAATAAATTTCATAAGCACTAAGGATTTTGTTATTGTTTTGTTTTGTTTTTGGCATTTCAGTATCCAGCATAAAAGAA
Source organism: Sarcophilus harrisii (assembly GCF_902635505.1). NCBI lineage: Eukaryota > Metazoa > Chordata > Mammalia > Dasyuromorphia > Dasyuridae > Sarcophilus > Sarcophilus harrisii. The sequence continues at coordinate 112,652,194 of NC_045428.1, forward strand.
TTTTGAACAAAAGTAGATACTTTCTACTGGTATTGAATATGTTTCAGTAAGACCATCCCCATTCACAACACACACACATGCATACACATACACAGACAAACACAGCAAATGCTTGGCCAGGAAATTAGACATCTTATCTATGGGCCTGCTAAATAAGGACCAATAACCTAGCCCTGCAGCACTCTTCATGATAACTGTCTTTATAAAATGAAATTTTGACTTTTCCACAGCTTAGCTACAAGTAGACACTATCAGTAGACCTGCATTTCTTTGCAATATAGGAAGAGTAAAAGATTTCAACATCTGACAGGGAAAAATGAACAACTGATAAACCATCTTTCAAAATGTTCTCTCAATGCCCAGCAACCTTTTGATAGTAATTTACATTTTTATTATTGTTGACTTTTGTGATGGGAAGCTAAACATATCATATACAAATTAAAGAAGAATCCACAGTATATTAATTATGATAATGGAAATACCAAAATTTATTTTAAAGCCCTTTTTTTACCTGCAATTTAAATATTCCAGCAAAAGTAAGTAAGTCTATATTTTGTCATATATTTGGGACTATCATTTGATATCTGGCTAAAAACCATCAAAACAAGATTATTACCAACGGTAATAGAGTAATTTAGAGTTTTGGGGTGCGAACCAGGTTGGGTAAAGTGTTTAGTAGGAACTGATGTTATGAAGAAGAAAAGGGAAGAAAGTGTATTCACATTTCAAAATACAAGATACAAGGTATTTTGATTCTTTAAGTATTCTATAAATATGAAGTAAAGAAATGTTATTTATGTGTATGAATAGAAATTCTAAATTCTAAATAGAGACTAATATAAATAGAATCAAATAAATTTTTTAAAAAACTATATCTGATTTCTCCTTACTATGATATTTTAATGGAGATCTTTAGTGGGCAGAATAAAAAAAGTTTTAAGACTATCACTAAAAGCATTCATTCGAATCAAACAGATGGTGTCTTGAGTGCTGCCCTTATTGTTGTTAAGAGAGACTTTCAATACAAATAATGCTGTTTGGATTTTAGACAAATGTATGTCTTTTTCCAAAATAGGGGGTGGGTCTGAAGTAAAGGATAAAAGAGAGTTGAGGCAAAGATCACATAGAGAAGGGAGCCAAGATTGCTATTGAAATTGTAAATACTATGACAATGAACTAAACCAGCTGACCCATTCTTTGTATCCTAGGACACTAGATTCAAAGACAATAAATTTTGTATGTAGTGGTTAAATACAAAAAGTAATGTAGAAAGGGGGAGAGTCCATGTGTTCTCTTTTTAGTAGGGTAACTTTTTTTTTCCTTTTTGTTGTTTTATTTTGTTTTGCTTTTAAAATACATCTCTCATGGAGAGATGGAAATAAAGCAACAATTCAATTATCTTATTAGTATAGGAAAAGACTAATTAATTGGATTGTTATCTTCTATGACATGCATTATTTGATATTTTTTGTAGAACTGATCAGCCCATAATTTAACACCATTTGCTTTTTGCCATGTTTGAAGACCTCTAGAGAGTTTCTAATATGAATAATAATCACAAATGAATTAAGACCTCAGTTTTCTGTAGCCATATTTTGAATGTTCCCAACAAAACATCACAAACATTTGTGTGAAAGATGCACCTATAAAGTGATGAGATTGATTGCCAGTATTCATTCCATAAGGTCAAAGAATCAGTCAGTAGACCTTTGGAAACATCTGAGAAATTTGGTGCTACACAAAAGATGTGAATTGTATCCAAAAGCTTGATTTCTTTACACTGGCAAGATTTTGGCTCATAGAATTTATCTGGGAGACAGTTTTTGACAAAGACAAAGAAAAAGTGTTATATACCTATCTTGTCCAATGGCCTTATTCTCCAGTATTTATTACAAATAACTTTTGGTATTTTCCAAAAATCCTACTAGCCCTACTAGAATGATAGTTTCCTACCACTAACATTAAAAATTAATGTGTCATTATGATACAATGGAAGGAGTACTTGGTCTATATGCAAAAGATAGAAGTTTAAATCACACTCTGATGCTTACTGTCTTCAGAGTTTGTGTTCTTTAACCTCCATGGGTTGCCGATTCTTCATCAGTCAAATAAGTGGGTGGAAGTAAAACAGATTCTGAGATTTGAAGACCATTCCAAAAGAACAGTGACCAAAATGCTTTAAACAATAATGATATCAGAAGTTCATTGCTTCGCAATGTGATGATTTTGAATACCACAACCCTCACTTGGATATAAAAATTCTGTTCTGTTAGTGTAAAAACTGTTCCCACAATGAAAAAATGGCCAATTACATTTTTTTCTGGTAAACTATTGCATATAAGGGAGGTTTTTATGACACAGAAATTTAAAAGTTATTTATAGTACATTTGTATCTATACACATGTATATGCAGAAATAGTATGTGTGTGTGTGTGTGTGTGTGTGTGTGTGTGTATGTGTGTGTGTTTGTGTGAGATTAGTACTTTTCTTCATGTTGGTATATAACGGCTATAGTTAATATCTGATAAATATGGGTCCTAATAAATTAAAATCTTAGTTTGAGGATGATTCATTTTAAAGTGCCATTTTTCTAATAAACCTAATCAGATAATCAGCATCCCAAAACTCAAAACTTTTTTTTAATTAAAAAAACACCTGCTCATACCTATAGGATAGTCAAGGTTTATTGATTGATGGCTTTATTATATTACCAAAGCACAATATTGTCACTGATAAGGCAGAGAAAATACCCCTTTGGCAACTGAATACAGTGAAGGTATGGCATCAGGGAAGGAGAAAAGTGTTCTGTATTCTTATTGAATATATATGCCCAAATGGATAATGGGGAAAGCATAGATTTTAAAGATAGTCATTGGTAAAGTTATTCAAATTGTAATCTGCAGGCACTATCTCATTTTATTTTCAGAAAGTTGCCATTCCGGTTTAGGAAATGAGGGACCTCACAAATGGAAAATCCAATTTTGAGAAAGATTAATATGACAAATGAACAGATCTCTCCTCTCTCCAATTTCACATAATTTTGTTAATCTCCACTTATTTATGCTATTCTGTACAATGAACATTGTAATCTCTATATCCATGATAGTCAGCATAGCAGAGTGGAAAGAAATCTAGTTTTAAAGTTAAGAAGAGCTGGGATTAAGTCCTAGTTTTGACAAATGATGCTTATATAATCCTGAACAAGTGATTTAATCTCTCAGTGCCTTATTATAAAAGTATAAATTGTAGAAACAATCCCAATCCACACTAGAAAGAGTTTCTTCAACAAGGACTTCACTAAATTAGTGAAATTGGAGGTCTATTCCTTTTATCTAGCTAGTTAACTATCTCTAAATATGTATGCATGCATGCAAAAATATATGTAAATATATATGTATTTCTTTCAAAGATAAAGTCACTAGAGTAAATAGGTCATGGCCCAAGGATCAGGAAATCTGGGTTCAAGGACTATATTCCCCAGTGACATAAAGCAAGTCATTCAATTTCTTTGCCCCCACTATCCTCAACATAAAAAATGTTGAGGAGAAATATTTGCTAGATCATATCTAAGGTCTATTCAAGCCCTGTGATTCTATAATATACTTTTTAAGGGACAGATAGTTTGCATTTATTTAATCTTTAGTCACCTGCATTAGTTAGTATAAAGACTGTTCTAGTTAATATCTACATTAGTCAGTGGCAGACTTTAACTAGGATACACACAAACACACACTCACACATATACACACACAATTACACACATCCACACACTCATGCATCACAGTTAAAGAACAGATGCTAGGCAATGATCCAATTCCAAAAGAAAAAAAAAAAAAACAATTATCTAATTCGTGAATTGTGCATAACTTTAGACGTCTCTTTCTAAAGTTGATTGTTTAAAGAAAAGCCTTTTGTTCCTAATTATAGCCCAATTAGTAAATACATTTCCTTGGATTGTTTTAATTTCCTTATGATTTTATTTTACACTAGGGACCTAAGGTCAGTCAGAAAATTCATTTTTAAGGTTAGAAAACCTCCACTAAAGAATTACTTTGATTCTTCACTGTGACATTGAGGTGGTCCTGAGATCTCACAACCTATACCAGGAAAACAATAGCTATGAGAGGTCCTAGAAGGCTGGAAAGATTTTAAGTATGATCCTGGCAATGGACCATATTATTCAAAGAGTAGGCTTACTATGAAATGCATACATACACACACAATGTATATGATCTGTATACACACACATTTATATATATGGTATAGAATATATGCATACATGTACACATATATGCATATATCTATCTCTCTATAAATATATATATATATATATACATATATGCATACACATATATCTTTTGAGATATCAAGGGGTCATGATCTGTTTTGGTGAAAAAAAGTAACAACACTGCTGAAATCAATAATCTTTTAAAGTACAAAAGTAAGGAAACCTATAAAGATCAAATATATACTCAATACATTTCCTGAAACAGCTATTTTTCTCCTAGATATAGATATTAACTAGATTTAGTCTAAATTGGAGCTACAGACCTATAATCAGAGTCTATCAAGTAAAAATACTTTGTAAATCATGATATAATTTATTAGACAATGTTGGGGGAAGGGGAGGAAAGATGTTATATGCATAGCATACAAAACAGGCAGTTTTGCTTTACACAAAATTCCATCTTGTAATAAAAGAATACAAAATATTGAAGAGATGTTCCAATATGTACACATACTGCCCAACCACACCATGCTGTTCTTCTGTGTTAAATGATGGTAGTTGCTTAGGAATGCATGAGAGGGAATACTAGAAAATAAGGGAACTGATATTGTACATGATAGAGGAAAACATCTAAAAGTGACTGATGTTTTCTTTTAAAGAGAGCTCTTGGGAAGCTCTGCCTTTTTTTTTTTTTTTTTTTTTTTTTTTTTTCTAACAACGGTACCATTGTTCAAACCAAATTTGGAACTTCTTATTTGGGAGTTATCTTCAAGACTAGTCTATGAGCCACTCAAGAAAAATCAATCTTGCTCCTTTAGTGACTCATCATCTATGATTGAAAGGATATTAATATGTACCTTGATCATCTACCCTTTGTGCCAGTCATTGCTACAAGTGACTTTTGGCTATTTGCAAAAATTTAATACATAACAAAGAGCAGATTTGTTACCTAGGCATATATGGTATAGACTATGAGAGCAATTCCAAAAAGGAACTCTAAAAATATCTTAAGGCATGGAATAAGTGTTAGAATCTCTCAAGATGATTATTTTGACAGGAATAATTAACTGGAATTGGTATACAGACTTGTATTATTCTATTACAAGAGTGAAACTGTGACGTCTGTCCTGAAAACCAAAACTTTCCCAAGGGTAGACAATTGCAGCACTCTGTTCAGAAAGGACTGTTTTTGTTGGCATCTGAGTCAGAAATGAGAAAAAATAGGAGAGGGGGAAAAAATGAACTGAGTGCAATTGACCAGCTAGAAGACCAGAGCAAGCAAAAAGTCTGGTAATAATATTAAAAGTTCTAAAAATTTGGGATGGGAAAAGGGAGGAAGAAATAGACACATTTATATTTTTATTGTGAGTCATTTCTATAATAATTCTTGTGCTTGGGGGAGAAAGTACTAACTTCATATGATTAGTAGTTTAGTATGAATGGCATAAAATGTTATTCACTTACTACTCAGTAACAACCTATTATTCTACTGTTCTGAAAAGGGAAATGGACATCCATATGCACATACTTCAGTTATTACTACCATAACTGATAAATGATAGCCCAAATTGCCAAAAAGAGTGAATGTGGCTGTGGTTTAAAATGTTTACTTAGGGAATATTGGTGGGGAGATAAGGAGGAAGAAGCAAAAAGAAAGGTAAGGAAGTTCATCAATTTGTCTCAATTGAATACAAATATATCTAAACTGAAACTATGCACTTTCTCCTTTAAATATGATCTATTTTTAAAAGCATGAATTAATGCCTAGCTTCAACAACTAAGTACCAGTCTAAATATACTCAGATCTTTCTCTGTGATTCCAGTGGTGAGTCCCTGACCCTTCATGTAACAAACATCTTATTTTGCCAATCTCCTTTTGTATCATTACCAAGGTCACGGTCAAGAAGTCAACTGACTATTTCCACTTCACATTCTGTGGTTTCTGAAGTTTTGAGGAAATACAGGATATATTCACGGACTAGTAAAAAAAAAAAGGCAAGTTATTTGTGTACCTGTAGCAACAGTATCATGTTCTGCACCTGCTTTGAACTGGAACAGAGGAATTTCTAAAGAGTAAACAGCAAATCTGAAGGAGTCATATTACAAATCTTGTTTGTTGAATGTTATTTGCTTTAACCTTTACATTCTCATTTAAGAAGGAAAAAGTATCATAATCACACCAAGAGGGTAGTTTTTTTTAATTAATTGGAACAGTAATTAGAAATCTCTATTTAATGCTTTTAAGACCAATCTTTTCTTATTCCTTAAAGTTATATAGTTTGATCAAAATTTATTTTATAATCCAATGATTAGAAGCATTTTGTTTAAATATAAGTACAAATATAGTTTTTAGAAAGTGAATATTGTTATAGCAATATACTTATTCATCAGTATTAAGAGGAAAGATTAAACACCTTTCCAAGGATTTTAGAACCTATTTTAGTAACCATCCTAAGAATGACAAATTGGAGTTAGGAAGAGCTGGGTTCATGTCCCATCTCTTACACAAAAAGCTGTGTAATTTCATACAGGTCACTTAACTTCTCAAGTGTTCTCAACCACACTCTAAGATTATATTTATATTATATTTCCCAGAAGGTATCAAGTTACATTGGTAGGAGTCCCTGATATTCAATGAAATCACAAGTTCATTCCCCATCTTTCTTCTATGAAAACATGAATGCAACAATCCCTACATTCTGTTTTCTTCCTGTTTGTTTTGTTTTGATTTAAATGACTACTGTTTCTCTTCAAAGTCTGGAGCTCTCTTGTTATATGAGCTTATAGTGATATTCATCAGTGGATGCCCCTGATATTCAAAGAAATGCTTTTCAAAGCCTTCTTAAGATAAAGTTCAGCAGTGACAATCACAGATTGGGTAGAATGTGCCCTTTTAGTCCTCGATTCCTTAGAATCTCTATTTCTAATAGTTCACTCAGATGCAGAGAAATCTTCTTTGAGAAAGCATTGAACAGGAAACAACTGTTTTGTTTTCCAAACTCATACTGACAAAACCACAAGTAAGATAAGGGTTAAAGCTTTCCATATATTAAATAGCCCTTTAACAATTCAGTAAAGGCAGCAATCCTAGGCCAACCTTTTAAATATAAAGAAAAATTCCAAGATTAAATTTCTTATTTTTTTTTCTATTACTAAAGTTTACATTAAGATTTATTTCAGATTCTCTTTGAAGATTTCTGATGAACTGGGCCTAGACAAAGTGTAGTAAAAAAATAAGTAAAAGTCTTCTCACTTCTCCACTGAGAACTGTTTTAAACAATTGTTGGATGAAAATATTAAACTTAAACTTAATGAATATTTGCCATTATAAATGATTAAAGTAGATGAAAGGAGTGAGGAGAAAGATGAGCATGAAAATAAGTCATGACAAAATCTAAAAGGTGTTCTCTTTTACTTCCTTTTTCTGTTTTGATCAGTATCAAAATATTTCCCTACAATTTAAAAATAGAAAAAAATGATCAATACTAAATTGCCTGATAAAGCATTTGATATTTGTGTTCATACCTTCACAAGAAAAACCAAGTTATATTTATAAGCTTTGTGAATTTGTAATTACTTATTTATGCTCTCTGCTTTAGAACAAATGACTATTTGTAAAATGCATGTATGCAACAATAAAGTGCAAATATTCCAATTAGCTTTACTTTTCCAGTCTTCAAAAGTGGATGCATTTATGTTAAAAGTATACCTGGTACATTTTATGATGCATTAGAGATTTTAATCAGGTAATCTACACAGCATCTGGAAATTCAAGTGAAGGCAAAGTCTGCTATAACAAAGGCACTGTAACAGTTCACCTTCAGTGAAGAACAATAATGCATTATTAAATTCACTTTCCTGCTCAGTGGTTACACTTAGCTGACCACAGCAAATTTGCTCTCTGCCTGGTCCTCACAAGTTGGCAGAAAAATAGATTCTGTCACATTTAACGGGTTTGGAAAATGACAGGATGCCTCTCTTGTTTTAACTATAAACCATAATCTTTCAGAAGTAAATATAATTAGAAATGTCTTTGGTCATGTCATTCTGAGGAAGGATATTATATGTGGATTAACATAGAAATATATATCTCTATAACTATTGTTAATAAATGGACCTTATAATATAAAAATATCTAAATTTAATGTGGGTCTCACTTTTATGATATAATTCTCAAAGCAAAACTAGTGCTCAGTTGTTTGATTATATCATTTATTATATATATCAACTATTTTATCAGGAAATTATTAGTAATAAGCATGGAAGAAGGCTTTTGATTTTCTTTTTTTTAAAATTTCTTTTTTTTTTCATTTCTTCATCATATGACTTAGAATCTTTAACTTAGAAGGATATCATATTTAGCAAATCCCCAGTGCAACTTTTGACATTAATATTTCATGAGCTAAAATTACAACTGTTGAAAAATGTCATTGATTAAATGATCACAAATGTAATCTTAAAATCTTTAGGGCTAGTCATCTGACAATCCTTTACACACACACACACACACACACACACACACACACACTACCTTTTTATTACATATACTTTGAACGAAGATTTATATTTTAAACATTTGGGGTAAATATTTTAGAATAGTAGTTAAGATTTTGTAATTTTTTAATGAATTTCAAGGTTTAATTAAAATAATAGTCAATTATTTAAATTCTCAGCCTTGTAAATGATTAAAAGTTTGTCAGCATACAACATTTTAACAGTTCAACATACAATAACAAGGGGTTTCTTCATTGGGTGATTTTGAATATCAGTTACCTAAGAGAATATAGTTACTACTAGCCTTTGCTGCATTTCCATTTTTTATGAAAATTTCCATTTTCACTTAACATTTCTTTTAGAATTGGAATAATTTCTTTCAAGACTATGAATTTCTCCTGAGTAGAGTGATTGGTCTGACTACATCATTATGTAAATGAACTATAGAATGCTTTAAAAAGAAAATAATAATAAATTATAGCAAATAAGTAAATGAAATTAATTACACTAATTGATTAGGAGCATTTGGAATATAGTCTTTTATGAGAAAGGTAGTATGCATTGTAATTAGTATATTATGATACAGATTCAATCTTAACATATATATGTGCATTTTACAGCATTCATTTATGATTGTGTTAGCAGGATGCAAACACTATTCTGCAAGCCGAAGCTATTTGCTGTCCTCAAAACCTTGTCCTGTAATTAATCCAAAGGAATGCAAAGGTATGTGTTATTTCTAATGATGATCAAAGTGAAATACTTTTTAGCACATTGTTTGAGTTATCACAAAATAAAGGGACGTGGCTTTTCCTGTTAACATACTATACAATGTCCTTTGTAATTGATTTTAATTTTGATATTATTAGGTCTAAAATTAGTTATTATAGTATATAGTCACACATTTTTAATACTTACTACTTTGAATCTGATACTTATTAACATATATGGTTAAATGTGTTTTATCTCAAGTATCAAATATAAAGTGAAAGAAGAAAAAACAACAACTCCAAATTCTGCAAAATAGAAGATGTTTAAACAGTAAATGGAATTTACTTATATGCTAGACAGGTGATTTAAGTTGAACTAAAATAATATTCATTGTTTTTCTCAGAGTTACATATATTCAGCCTTTCCGTTGACAGAAACAATGAGGCCATTACATTATTGTGGGTGATTTAAGACTAATATTTTCTCAGCATTCCTACATGTTTATTTTTGTTTCACATTAATTCCTCCACCCTCATTAAAAACATTAATTGTGGAAAGATAATCATTCCATGACAATGAGTAATTATTACAGATTCTTATCACTTTTGATTAATTTGATGAAATTCATTAATATAATTCATTTAGTTAACATTTTTATATTATAATCCTTAAACTTTTTGAAAATGAAAAACTTTTAAAATATCAAATAATTAACAAATGTGAAATTTTCATCTATAAAATCTTACTTTAGAATATACATACATATATTTGTCTATAAGGTATGAGTGTATTTCTTTATAAACAGTGTTAGTTCATTCGTCACCCTGAAAATTACACTTTGAAATGTTATTTCTTTAAAGAAAGTTAGACTATTAAAATATATTCTCCTTGAAGACAGGAATTGTTTTTTCTGTGTTTAGTAAATGCTTGTTGACCAGCTGATTGATTTGAAATGGCCTTTCATTAATCTAGAGAAACAGAGAGAGAGAGAGGGAGATGGAAACAGAGACAGAAGCACAGAAAGAATGGAGAACTAGTCTCAGTGTCAAGAAGGCAAGGCATAAGCCACTCTTTAAGAACGACACAAATTGAAGAATTTATACTGATCTTTCTGGATAGAGGAAGTTCCTTATTAGGAGTTCCCCATATTAATCAATCAGCAAGTATTTATTAGATTTTAGTATATTCCAGGTACTGTGCTAAGCATGAAGAGGTGCGGAAGATGTGAATTTCAAGCTTGCAGGATGGCCAGTGAAAGAGAACAAAGTCAGGAGGTGGAGTGTCATGGGTAATGAGCAATATGAAGAACAGTGTAATAGAAGAGTTCATAGAAGTTAAAGTGTAAGAAGACTGGAAGGTTAAGAAGGGTCTCCAGACCCAGAAGAGAGAGATAGAGAGATAGAGACAAAGAGAAGAAGAGAGAGAGGAAAAATAGAGAGAGAGAGAGAGGAAAAACAGAGAAACAGAGAGAAGAAAAACAAAGAAACAGAGAGAGGAAAAACAGAGAGAGAGAGAAAGAGAGAGAAACAGAGAGAGACAGAGAGACAGAGACAGAGACAGAGAGAGAAAAACAGAGAGACCGAGAAAGAGAGGTATATATGGGTATATTTGTATGTGTATATACAAACATACATACATACTCAAAGATGCCTACAATTAATAGAATAGCCATTCCCTTTTACTGTGTGCTTGGGCCCTATTTTCCTCTTGGTCTGAGAATTATCAAGTGTCCCTTCTCCTTCAGATTCCCTCATTGTGGAGAATGTTGGTGCACAACTACTGATATGGTTTGATAGAATTTTGGGATTCAGGAAAGATAAGTTCAAATACCGATTCTCCCATTTAATATACCATGGCCTTCCATATGTCATTTTCCAAATTGTAGAAATAGATGAACTCTCCAGAGTTACTAATATTTCTTAACTGCCAAATTCAATGAACTTTTAAAAAAATCTATATATTTCTTAATGTGTTTGTAGCATTTGATTCAATCACCTTTTTCTGGATATTCTTTCCTCTCTGGATTTTCCTCTCAAACATATATAACAGTGTTTCTCAGTCTCCTTTGCTTGATTACTATGTATATCATAGCATCACTATATATGTGCCCCAACATTCTGTACTGGACCCTCTGTACTTCTCTTCATATGTTCTCTTACTTGTTGACCTCATCAGCTCTCATGGGTTAATAAACATACAATACAGATCACTGTTACATCTTTAAATCCAGCCCTAATCTCTTTGTTGAACTCTGCATGACATTTCAAACTAAAAACACATTCAGCAAGACTCATTAACTTTCCCTAAAATTCTACTTCCCTTCAGAATTTCCCTATTTCTATCAAGAGTACCATTTATCCATGTGACCTTACTAGAAATTTAGCCTCCTCATATTGCTTCACCCAAATATCCAACCAGTTGTCTGGTTTTCCACAGTTTCTTGTATGTGTTTTCTTCCTTTTCTTGATATAGTCCTAATTGCTTCCTACCCCTAACCCCTTCCCCACTTCATCCCACCCCCACCCCCTCACACACACACACTCAGTGGTACTGGGCCAAGACTCAGGAAGACCTGAGGTCAAAAAAAAAAAAATCCATTGTCAATTCATTACCTCCCCCAGGAACATCAGTATCCTCCTGTTGCCAAGTATTCTTTCCTTAGAAATTACTTTGTATATTCTCCAGAATTTTATATTCAATTTTGAATATAAATCTATGATCTCCCCCTACATGTAAGTTGAATAATAAATAATAGTTTGCAAGCAGTTATCTTTCTGTCATACTCATTTAAGACTCACTGGTTGATGCTTTCAGTTTACAACCTTTGTATTCACCGTTGCATAGTGAATAGATTATTAGCCTCTGCTGATGTGTGGGAATTGTAAAATGGTGAGTTCTTCTCTAATTTCTATTATTTTTACATATTACTTTTCCTAGAGAATAATAGCCATCTTCCTACTTAATTTTGTCCCTTATGAATTATCTTTTAAGATGTCAACTGTTTAGAAAATAAGCAAAAAAATTATGATCCCTTCAACATGTACTCTATATTTATTACATAAGCATTTATTAAGCACCTACTATGTGCTAGGCAGTATGCTAGCTTTTGGAGATACAAATCAAAAATGAAAGTCCTTCCCTAACCAAAACCCTTCAGTCTACTGGAGTGGTAAACAAAATAATATATAAAATATTTGTGGGAGGCAGAAAAAGGAAAAATTGGGGAGTTAAAATATGCTTCCTTGTGGAAGTGATGCTTGATTGACAAGGAACTATTTACTACTTTTTAGATCTTTTGCATTTGGGATATTTATTAATATTCAGATCTTATTCTGATATTACTGTATGTATGTTTCCCTCTAGTACCATTACTTGGATAGCTTAGTGATGTTTGGTTTTTTCCCCCCATAACAGTTGAACTTGTCAGCCATTACTGGGTTTTTTTTTTTTTAAACTATCTGAACTAGTTTATGAATTCAGGGAGATATTTAATACAACTTCGAGGTAATTCATTAGTATATATGTGGCCACACTTATATACTAAAACAACTTCCTATGAACTGTCAAAGAGTGTAATTTAGTGTATTATACATTCAACATATGGGATTTAATGGAACCCTAATGACCTAAACATGTTTAATCATTGTCCTTGATTTTTAATTCTTTAGAGAAATCTGTATGTACATGTTTAACTTAGATCACTTACTTTCTTGGGGAAGGGGAAGGTAAGAAGAACAAGAAAAATTGAAATACAAAATGTAATAGAAATGAATGCTGAAAATTATCTTTATGTGTATGTGTAAAAATAAAATGCCATTGGGTGGAAAAAAAAAGATTTAAAAAAAAAAAGAATGAAATCTATAGTTGTAGTAGTAGCTGTTGTTGTTTTTAATCTTGGCAGATAACTTTTGCTACACGTTGAAACATAGGAAACAGAGGAATCCAATAGTCAAGTTTGTTCCATGAAAAGTCTCATGTCTTACCTGTTTATCAATGCATTTCAATGGTGCTAAG